>NC_056734.1:922096062-922137972 GCF_019279795.1 Protopterus annectens
TTATGATTTGAATGGGGATGTAAATGATTCTTAATAAAGCTTGCTAGAAAAATTAATTTAGAATTGTTGCTGGACTTGGTAGAATGTTACTAATTGTTTGATGGGGGGATAAAATTTTAATAAAGCTTGCTAGAGTATATAGAATGTTGATAAATGCTTGCTGGAACTGGTAGAATTTTGATAAATGCTTGTTGGAGTCAGTAGGATGTTAAAATGCTTGCTGGACTAAGTAGAATTTTGCCAAATGCTTGCTGGAGATTTTAAAATGGTAAGGAATGCATGCTGGAGGTGCTAGAATGTTTTTAAATCCTTGCTGGAGTTGTTAGAATGTGGATAAATGCTTGCTAGAGTATGTAGAATGTTGGTATATGATTGCTGGAATTGGTGGGATGTTGCTAAATGTGTACTGAAGTTGATATAATTTGATAATCTACTGGCCTGAGTTGAATGAATGCTGAGTAATGTGTGCTAGTGTTGGTAGAATGTTGATAAATGTTTGCTGGAGTTATTAGAATGCTGATAAAAGCTGGCTGGAGTTGGTAGAATTTTCATAACTGCTTACTGGACTTTGGAGAATGTTGATAAATACCTGCTAGAGTATGTACAATGTGGGTAAATTTGTGATGGAGATTCTATAATTTTGATAAATTATTGGTTGATTACACAGAATGTTGATAAATGTTTGCTGGAGTCAGTAGAATGTAGATAAATGCTAATTGGAATTGGTAGAATGTTGATTAATGCTTGCTGGAGTCCGTAGGATATTCTAAATGCATGCTGGAGTAAGTAGAAAGTTGGCAAATACTTCCTGGAGATTTTAAAATGGTGACGAATGCCTGCTGGAGTTGGTAGAGTCCCCGGGATTCATGAACCTTGCGCCAGGCGCACGCATGGCGTAGGCGCCCCAATGCCAGACATGGCCGCCGAGCGATTCAGGTACGATCCAATCCCATCGGCACCACCGGGCGACGCCTGAGTTGCGCGCCCGGCGTAGGTATGTTAAACACCCCATGTGCGGTGTTGCACCATGCAAATGAAGGCAAATAGCGATTCACGAAGTGGCGCAGGCGTAGCATAACGGCACGGCAATGTAAACCAAAAAAAAACGGTTTACAGTCATCCAAACATGACATAGGAGTAACGGAAGGCTGCCAACGCCAGGTGTCATACTGGTGCAACATGCCAATGGGGAAAGACACCGAGAATGTCAAAGAAAACATGCAGAAAACGTAAATAACGACATAAATGGTATGTACGCAAAAACCAGAGCAGAACCCCAGGACATGTCCGCGGAAGGTGCGGAACAATGAATTAATATGACAATGTCATAAAAGAGCAGTATAAGACACATCAGCATCACAGCCACAATACACCATAGTATGCATGGAAAGCCACAACCACAGCCCAAGGGTTGCCAAGGAGTGGCGGCGGTGTCCCGCGCCGTAACCATGTATTAGTAGTCAATGCCATGCAAATGAGGCAGATAATACTGAATCGCAAAACCCCGCTGGCGTAAGGCTGCACCAAACGGCGCAGCGGTAATACACCGAGGAGTGGCCTAGAGGGAATACATGTCAATCGCAGAGGGGTGTGCCACTGTAGGAGGAAGCACATTGGAGCCCAGCAAACAGGGGCTGTACAATGCACATCACAGCATCAGCACCGCGCAGGAGGAAATAGATGCGCTGAGAGTACAGAATGCGCGCACAGATGCATGTGTACGAGGATGACTACGTTCCCCAACCCAGTCATGTGACGGCCGCCCCGTCAACAACCACGGATACAGGAAGGTGATGCGGAGAATATGAGGAAATGCGGAAGCAGTGTAATTGGAGTCGTAATGAGCAATCAACACCAATCAACCCACGAAGGGCAATCGGCGGCAGCTGACAACTCTGCATGCAGAATCCCGCAAAACAGGAAAGGGGAGGCATATGAATGCAAAGAAAGTAGGGGATGTAGCAGAATTGCAAAGAGCGAAGAACCGATACAGCACAGCCAAGTAGAGAGGTAGCATAACGGCGGCGGCAGACAAAATGCATGAGATGCCATGTGCCTGCAGGATGCACTCCAGGAAATAGTAGGTGCAACCTGCAGAAACAGTAAATTAAGGTGTAAAGCTAAACCAATGCAGGCAAGTGTAATGTAACACCAAAGGCAACAGCGCTGCAGTGCCAACGGTAAAACACGGAAGATAACACACAGATACGGCAGCACAGACACACCCAATGACATCACCGGGTGTAGAGCACAACACTATAAAGTGTGAATGCACACAACACACAGCGCCAGATTCCCAAACGCCGCACTTTAGGGTGTAAACACACGGGAACTTTTAAAATGTATATGTTGGGTGCTGCCGTGGCGTGATGCATCGGTATGTGTTAGAGACAGACGGAGTTGCGGAGGAGGGTGCCGACAACCACCGTGAGGCCTCAGAGGAGAAGGAGAGTGTTCAGACCAAGGGCGACCTACCAGGGGCTGCAAGACCTGGAAATAGTAGAGCGTTACAGGGTGGACAGGGACACGCTACAGCAAATAGTGGAGCTGTGCCGCCACGCCTGAGAACAAGAGACAACAGAGGGGAGCCCATCCCAGTGGACACAAAGGTATGTGTAAGCTTGCGAATACTGGCAACAGGTACCTTTCAAAGGCCAACCGGGTATAATGGGCATCTCACAGGCATCAGCATCCAGGGTACTACACCAGTTTCTGGATGCCATGTTACGACATGCCCATGAGTATATATCCTTCCCCAGATCTCAGGAGGAGTTGGCTAGCAATATGCGCCACTTCCACCGTGTGGCACAATACCGGAGGTACTGGGTGCGATAGACTGTACGCACATAGAAATCAAGTCACCACCCGGGAGCAGGGTAGACGCTACATAAACCGCAAGGGATTCCTCCATCAATTGCCAGGTCGTGTGCAATGCGCAGGGCATTATCATGGATGTGTGTGCTGGCAGCCCTGGAAGCTACCACGACTCCCATATCTGGCATGCCTCACAGCTGTATCAGGTATTCGCCGGGGGACATCACACAAGGTCACCTTGTGGGGGATGCTGGCTACGCACTGGAGCCGTGGATGATGACACCCATCAGAAATGCACACACACACATGCAAGAACGCCATAATGAGGCACACGCACAAACCAGAATAATCATAGAGCGTGTGTTTGGGATGTTGAAATCACGGTTCCGGTGCTTGGATACATTCAGAGGAGCCTTGCAGTACTCTCCAGGTACATGTGCCCACATATTCATAGTATGTGCTATGCTACATAATATGATCCTGCGGAAACAGCTGCTGCAGGGACATAATGGTGTAGGGCCACCAAGCCCGCCACAACTGCCAAGGCAAGCACAGGCACAGGGCGTTCAGCGCCATGAACACACTGTGCCAGCCCCAGTAGGCAGACGGAGGCGCATCGTATATGCCTATGCCTTGGCAAAGAGGGAACGTATAGCACATACTCTGACAGCGTAGGCCCCATGGACTGACACCTCCCTACCTGCACACACAGTGAAATGGACGGCACACAAACATGGCCGCCCATAATGTGTACTGTATGGGCGGTCCCATGTGTGACTCCAACATAGGTAGCACCCAAACACTGCACACCCAACAGCCAGCGGAGCATGGAACGCCAACACCTCAACCGCGACGCTGGTCCGACAGCAGACGGCGAGCCGTATGCTGCCACGCTCGCGCAAGGTGTCTACATATGTACATATGTGCATACACAGATATGGAGATAGATATCATTACACACGTAGAAATATATGTACACATACACAGACATAATGTACAACAGGTTCAACAGGGAATCACAGGGATGCAAGGTTACAGAGAAGTAAGACGCGAAATCTCTACATAGTAAACATAGTGAACGACAACCCGACTATCCGGGAGGGTGGACAGAGCAGGGAACGCCACCCATGGAAAGGTCAACCCTCCTAAATGCATATTCGCGAGTCGGGATGATCGCCAGGCCACGATACAGTAACAGGACATGTGCGGTAATATCCTTAGGATATGAGGGTGGAGGTAGACACCGCCGGCGGTGATGTGGTCAACGTAAGTACTGTGTGCAACCGTCCCTGCGAAAGCGGCAGTATGTGTATGTGTGAGGTGAGGGTGTCGTGTGTTCCGCTGTGCGAGTGTAATGTGTGTGCCACTGTAAAATGTGTATGTAGGTGACATGTGACAGGTGGAGTGGAATTACATGTGTAGGCATACAGTATAGGAACCACAGGCGTATGTACAGCAGTAGCCACAATGTAGTACTGACAGCTCCTCACTGGCTAGGCGCCTGGCGACGTAAAACGATGCAAAGCGAAAATGTCCCAGAATGTACCACAGGAGTATAGCCAACATGAGATGCAAAGGACGATGTGCAAACCATGACCGTATGTATGGCGCCGATATGTTAATTTCAACACGATACATCGGCAACGTTACGCAGCAATAGTTATGTACCGCGGAAATACGCATGTGCTACCCCGCACCGATCGTGGACACGATCGTCCCGTAAACACCGCTGTGTGTTCTACGAGTGTTAAACAAGCAATCACCACCCGAATAGGTGGCAACCGGTAGCATACAGGCCGCCCCAAGTACAGGCCCACAAGGACCGAAAATATCCGTGACAAAATGCCAAGGGATAGTCGGCACGCATTTAACAGCCGCAGATATACTACCGATGTGACGGAGGAATACATGCAGGAAGCACACAAGCAGGCGGTACCGACACCAGACGACATCAACAAAACCTACACTCCTAGAACAACAGACAGGTAACTTGCAGCTCCCCAGGCAGGGATGGAGCACACACACAAGCATACCGTATGTACAAATGCAAGGCCCACAACCCGCACTGCCACCCACAGCCCGATATACCCCATCGCACATATCAAAGGGATACAAGCCGAAATAGCAGCAAAACATCCAGGCAGTCAATGACAGCGCATACCCGCAACATCTCGCTGGGAAACACTATCAGCAGCGGATGCATACCTGCATCCGTTGTGTACAGGAATACAAGAGCTATGTTACACATCAGAATGCAAAACGCCATCGACAGACGCCGCCAGGACACGGACACCCACATGTCGAACATAATACCATACCCAACACACACAATCCACGGCTAACACCACAGCGAAATGTACCTGACGCCACACATAGCGGTCGCAGCCACACATAACATAACACAATACATACCATCCCCACGAAGGTAGTGCAAATAACCAACGCCCAGACGAGGAATGAACCATGCCCTAGTTCCGACGCTGCACTGCATTTAATGGAGGAGATGCATAGGTGATATGCGAATAAGTACACACCGAGGAACAGCTATTGGTGTGATGAACCCACATGCCGCAGGTGACGACGGATATAAGGAAGACTCCCAGGATATTCAAACTGTATGTTCATACCGAACAAAGACTTTATTCCCACACGAGCCGTTCACTTGTTACTAGCGAGATTCTAACGGAATAGGGAAAGCAACACAGGAAAGGTATGTAGAACCCACGAGATGTACTGGTGTGTAACGCACGATATGTATGACGAATCTGCACTGTATGTGAACGGTGTTTGTAAGTAAAGATACCTGTCCATAAAGCAGAGAGTGGTGAAAGGTGGTTATGTAGTGGTAACCCGATGAGCATACCAACTACTGTGGACACCGTGTGCACAGCAGTGGGACATCATGTACACAGCCGATAACCCAAGGGCTGCCATAGGGATTTAAAACACAGAACAATGCCACCACCCACGCTGATGCTGGCAGTGGATGTCCAACAATGAAGTGCCACAGCACGGGATAGGACATGTATGTATAGTGTCACAACACACATGTTTATGGGCATATACCGCCGATGTTATACGTAATGTGTGCACGACGGGCACGTATGCCTCGCAGTAGGGGTGACTATGTCAAGTATGTGTAATGTAAAGCTATCATGATGGATATGTTCAGACATTATACACAGTATCACAGGCATAGCATGCATGATGGAGGTATGGCCTAGTGTTATGTACATTAACAGGATATGTATGGCCTGCACATATGGGACAGAGTAGTAGCAGAATAGCCACCCGAAATGGAAGGAACAGCAAGTAACCATGTCCAAACGATCTGTAGCAGGTGCAATGTGTGCAACAATGACGCCTGGCAGGTCCATGTGTAAACACATGTGCAATGTACACAGTAGTGTCACCCCCCCATGGTAGTGTCCACTGAACAGCAAAGGTGGATGTCAACTGCATGTCTACACAGTACTGCCGCTGTGGTGGTCCCATGTGTATGTGTCACCCTATCAGCAAGGGAGCTATCACATGACCAGTGCCACAGTGTGTCCCTGTGGGATGTGCACAGGACCTATGTTCTACAGCATGGTGTGTGTCTAGTCTGCGGAGGTAACACAGAAGCCCAGGCTAAGCAATGTGGCATGTGTGCACATATGCAGGAGTGCTTCATTCACCCCGCCCACTGCAAACGCCATGTAGGAGTACTACATGCATCAGTAATGCGGAGGACATGGCCCACGGCAGAGTAGAGGACACCCTGTGTAAGTGGTATGCAGATGAGTACAGATGTGTTCCCCGGCTGTCATCTGCATATGTAAACTGTCTGAGCCTGGTATACATCACGGCATGACTATACCATGACATGTAAAGTTGTAGCCATTGTGGAAGGTACACCACGAATGTGTTATTGTAACCCTGCCCGTGTGTAGATGTGTGTATGGCACAAGTACAAAGGCTACCAATGTCCCAGCAACACACATAGTCCAGATATGTGTGGCCCTGCAGATGTGTACCCACGCCACAGTGGAATATGGCAACCACAGCACCATGTGGGGCATGTGTGTGTACAGCAACCATGTACAATGTGATATGCATGTATAGGGACAGTATCCATGTGATACCCAGTGGATGACTGTCGCTATGCAAAGGTGATGTGTATGCACCATGTGTGATGTATCTGACGCAATGACATCTACACGATATATCTGCCACACCGACACCTGTATGGTTGTTAGCAGTATGAGCTGGTGGAGCTAGAATGCTGCCAGGTATGTAGATGTGGGATATGTAGGCATGGACATTACCGCGTGACAGCATGTTGTGTATGTAAGCAAATAGTGAACATGAGGGGCCACATGACTGAGGACTGTGTAATGCCACATGTACCTTACATGTCGTAGGTAGCATGATATGCTTGCACCACTGTGTGACCTGTCCAGGAGTCACATAGCCTAACATCCTGAGACACAGGGTATGATGTGATGGTGGATGTGTACATTGCCACTACCAGAATGTGGAATGGTGCTGAAGGGCAATGTGGGGATAATGTCTGATCTGTTACCCTCTGTACCACACCAACCACCCATGCAATGGTATGACAGGTGGGCAGCATGTGGATGTGGTGTGCTGTGGCACACAGAGGCCCAACAAGGGTGCCAGTAAAGGCATGGAGGTCGCCAATGAGTGTGTGAAGCATGGATGTGAGGATGTGCCCCAGTGCCATACCGAATGGCCCAGTCATGGGTGTATCGAATGCAGTCCCACACGGCAATGCACTCCCACCCATGTGTAGTGTGATAGATGCGGTGGTGTGGTGGTCAAGGTACACAACGACCATGAATGGGCTAGCAGTTAATTCAGTGGGCTGCTGCAGAGACACATAACAACCAGGTTGGCAGGATATAACAGCTAGGAGATTGAGGTGACATTGGGACAGTGTCCTAGGACATAACGTGTGCATGGCAGTACCATGTATGTGTCCACAGGGACAATGCGATGTCCATCTATGGAATGGAACCCTGTAGTGAGTGAGAGTGTGTATTATCGGTAGGTATCCCATTGGCTGGCATGTTGCCAACAACATCTCTGTTGGCAATGCCTGGGTGACTGTTGTATGCTACATTGAATGTGGATGTAGCCAAACAACACAGACATACCACCACACTGCGTGAGTGCCCACACTGCAATGTATGGCGGTCATGTGTAGGTAGCTAGCTGTGGAGTATGTGATGGACCACGAGGACCCACTATGACTGTCAAGTGATGCACCACACACATTTGAACATACCCACCGTGGAACAGCCTGCACATGCGCCCATACAGCACATGTGCATGGAACATGAATACCACCGTGGTGTCAGTGAAAAGGCCAGTACCACCATGTCTCTGTGTGGAATAGCATGGTCCCTACCACCGCGCATATGTAGCGGAAGTGCACTGTGATATGTGTCAGCATAGTCATGTATACTGTCCGCTGCCGGGTGCCATGCCATTAACTACCCCGCCAGCAGATGTCGGTAGTACCGCCGCTGAGCACATGTACCATGTATGCTGCGATGGGTGTGTGTCCAGGGCGTGGCTAGCAGGGCGGCGAAGCATATATGTTCATCAACCAGAGGGGGGATGTCCGTAGGTATAGCACACAGACACATGGAGGTATGGTGCATGCCGAGGGTAGTGTAGGTATGGTATGTCTTGTGTAATGTGTCACCCAGCTATGTGTAGTGCATGGCCAAGCATGTGTGGGTACATGGGAGTCCATACTAGGAAGTGCGTGTTGCTGTCAGCACATGGCAGTAGCAACTGTCCGAGGTGCAATGTACAGTATGATAACACAGCCAGCATGTAACCTGTGGTGTACAGTGTACTCACCGTCACAGCTGTCACAATGTGTCTAGCGGTCACAAACATGGGTATCTGAACATGGAGTACCTATGATGCATTTGTTTTGGAAAAAAACTATAGTATGTGTGTAAATCACTGTGTGATGTGGGATCCACTCACCTGTGTGTGTTGCAGTCCAGGTATGTGCCTGGGAGGTATGATCTGTGTACAATCTGACTGGCAGGTGTGCTCTGTAGAGCATGGAGGCAGGTCCCAGGCACCGCAGATAAATGTCAGGCATGCCGCATTGTGTGTGCAGTGCTTGTGTACAGCACAGTGGAGGGTGCAAGCATTGTCACACATCACTGCATGCCGTGCCTGCCTGTGAGAGCCCTGCTGGCGACAGACATGTGACACCGCTGCAGAGGCAGCATAGCATGTGAAGATGTACATGTGGGCCCCACACCCTAGGCAGATGTCCGCAGGTCATGTGTGCCACAGTACTGTGGTTGACCACGACTGTCATACTGGACAAATACCACATGCCTGCATAAGTACAGTATGACCATAGTCAACAGTCGCAGTGACAGAGTAGGCCAATGTACAGTATCCCCGTGCAGACCACTGCCTACTGTACACCTGGCTAGACACACACCCAGAGGGTGAATACACCATTGAGCCATCAGATGTCCCAGTCCACATAGCCTGTACAATGTCATCACAGGGTGGTCACAATAGCATGTGGTAAGACAGACATGTTGTACCAGGTGATGTGTCATGTGTGCATATGTTGACTTGCACAGACGTTCACATGTTCGCAACATACCCGTGCATGATGCATACTGTTACATGATGTGTGGAACTGCACTGTGACCCACAACAGGGCCATCTGACACAGGTGTGTTGTGAATGGTGTAACCCATGTTCACACAGGATACACACTGCTGCTGTTGGCAGCCATGCTGGTGGCTACCAGTGGTGCATGCAGTGGTCATACAGACATACTGCACACAGTGTTCATGCAGGGATGTCCATTGTTGTGGATGATGTGTTGCTACGTGAAGGTAGGTGTGTGTTGTGAATGTTACACATCCAGATGACACCATCTGGCGCAGTCATGGTCGCCGACAGCATCACACACATCCACAGCAGTCAGAACCCTGTCCAGAGAATGTGTGTCAGTCACCCTCGCACAGTGTGACATATGTGCACATGGCAGAACACCTCACACTGTCATCTAGGATGGCTACGTGATGGCTGGAATGTGCTGTGATAATGTACAATGCTGGTAGCCCAATGAAGTACTTGGAATCACACACAGTACGCCATGGCTGCCATGTAAACCATGCACAACAATGACTGTCTGACAGACACAAACAATGCGCTGACATGTTGAACATGTGCACATGAGAACTCCCAATGAGGTATGTTGCACATATCGATGTACAACTGTCATCTATGGCCATAGCATGGATGCAGACGCACATGCCCCACAGGCAGTACCACGTGATGCAGGTAGGGGGGCATTGCTCGTGTACATGTGACAGTTGCTGTACCGCCACATGTCCCGCATAGCCGCCATGTAGGGGTAGCAGTGGCATGTGACTGATGGACATGCCTGTACATTTGACCATGTCCCACAGGAGATGTGTTACGTGTGTACAACATGTGATGTGCCGACATCAAGCTGTGCAGTGTACGGCCGCCAGTGTACCTGTGTGACTTGTTCTGCGATGGGTGCAAAGGCACATAGTACTGCATTGCATGCCCACAAGCCCCACACAGGTGCATAGCCTGAACATACAATACAAAGAGGGTGTGGGATGATAGCAACCCACAAGAGGAGATGGGTACGGGTGGCAACCCACTACCACATGTGCTATGGTGTGCATGTCTATGACACATTAGCACCTGAGAAGCTAGCGGTACAGCAGTACAGGGTTGCATGCAGATATGTTCAACAATATCCCTGTGTGTCCCACCACTGGCCCGTGGATAGACAGACACCAACAAAATGTGCAGATATGATATGTGCACAGCACATCACCGATGCCTACTGTAGAACAGGCTTACTGTGTAGACATGTGCACAGTAGGTCTGCGCCAGCCGCACTCAAACACGCTATGTGCCGAACCACACCAATAGTCCAGGCCATGCCACAGACGGATGTGCATGCATCTGTGTATGTACATCTGTGAATGTCTCCGCGTAGCAGTATAGCTGTGTCACTGTTGTGAACAACATAATGAATGGGTTGTATGTGTGAGGGGTGCGCCATACGGTATGGTCAGATCGACGATACCATCAGTGCCCCTGCTATGTGAGCATCCCTGTCCCCCCACATGGATACCTATGCTGTGCCCAACACCACGCTTCCAGAGGGAGGGATGGCAGTGTGCAGTGCACCAGCAGACATGGGGTGGCAGCAGGCACTGGATGTAGACATATGTGGTACCCACGTCAGTACAGGCAACCATCCATGTGCACGGGATAGCAGTGTGTGGCCACATACAGCACTGTGTTAATCAATATCGCAGCACATAGCACCTGTCAGGGTTACAGTGTATGCATGGATGTGCGATACCTGCATGCACCAGACACACCCCCACCAAGCAGCGTGCAGCCTACCTTGCATAAGGCCAGTGTCCACACCATGGTGATAGACATGTGTAATGTCCATATACACATAGCAATGACATATGGAATGGACAGCCACCCTGCCAATATCATCACCCCCCAGGTGGATCACATCCCAGTGCCATGTATGTGGCATACCCTGCCATACCATGCAGCCCTGCCCAGCAAGGCTGCATGTGCTATCACAGTCCTACATGGTGCGATGGACAAAAGGCACTGTCACTATCAACCATCCACAGCAGTAATGTTGCGGTGATGCACCCTGTGGTGTTACAGGTGCTGTGTGTTGCTGTGGACAATGTGCGTGTGTACATGCTATGCATGACCTTTCCTGCTAATGTGGCATGGTTACACATTGTCCCATGTGTATCACATGTGCAACACAGGTGAGCCGTGGCAAGTTGTCCAACACCCGGACAGTGCTGTGTGGATGTACATGGCACAACACATGCATGTGCAGGTGTCCATGTGTATGTGTACAGTGCCACCGCTGACGGTCATAATGGCCACTTACGTGATGTCTAGTGACATATACACAGCATCCAGGTGAACAGTAGAACCGTTGTCACATGGGGACCCGTGCCAACTGATATGGACACAGGTGCAGCCAGGTACACATGTCCACAGCAGGCTAACATCAACATGGTGCGAGTACAGTGTGATGAGGTGACACACAGATATGATATGACACCCACTGCTCAATGGTGTGACGGCAACAAATCGGCTGTGTCACTGCCATGATGCCTTGCAGAGATTACTGTGCAGATGTTGTACATGTCATAGCAATGTATTTCCAGCAGTATGCCAGCACAGCAGTGTAAATGTGACCTGTCACCATCATTATGTCTTACAGATAATGCCACGCTCCCGCCGCCTGCCTTTAGCCGACAGGAAGACGAGGTCATAATACCGCTGCTACATGACAATTACGACATCTTGTTTAGCCATGTGCCACTGCAGGCACAACAACGGGAGGAGATGTGGCAGGATATGCGCAGGAGGGTGAACACCCTGGGCGGCCACAACCGCACATATCAACAGATCCGCAGGCACTGCACAGACCTAATCCGCATGCGAGACAGCGTGCCGCTGCAATCGCCAGACAACAAGGTGGGACAGGTGGTGGTCCACAAACCCAGCCCCCACTCACAGCCACGGAGGAGCTCCTGGCCAGTCTGGGGACACCCATGGAACAACACGCTGAAACCCTCGCCCATCGTGGAGGTGGGTGTCTCCCAACCAACGAGCTTGGAGCTGCCTGGTAAGTCAGTGTTGCATGTTTGTATGATAAGCGACGAGGAGTGGGTGTCATAGTACAACACATAATATAGCAACACATGCCAGGTATATGGCCACACAAGATGCATACTACAGTATGCTATGTTGTGTTTGCAGACATGTGCATAGCACATGCTAACACACAGGTGCATGATGTGACATGCACAGTGCTTACCGTGGCGATAGTAATGGATAATGTGTATACCTTTGTGTCATCCCTATACAGGTATCGCCTGGCGGTCGCACAGACAAGGGTCTGTCGCAGGTAAGTCTGTTGCTAGTAAAAGGCATGATACGGTGTATTGATATTCCCCATGTGTCCAGGTATGACATGCACTCCTGGGTGTGCCCCAGTCACGGTATACAGGTTGCACCACCCGACACACACACCACCCATGTACAGTAGATACAACCGTTAGTATAGAGTGGCATGACACCACATAACCCATTGGTGTGATATGTGCAGTCAGCTATGCATACAATGGTGTAGGTGTTCCACAATGGCTGCATGTGTAGTATGCATTGGTATGCCTCTGCGGTATGCACACAGTACCACATAGTGAGCTGTGATCTGGCCAGAGCACAGGTGTTACCACTGTGACCTATGCCCCTGCATTGGGTGCACACGCTAGACATGGCACATGACATGTCCCATGCACGTGGATGTCTGTCTGCAACAGTGTCACACCATGACATGACCTATGACGACATAGCAGACATCCACAATGTCTGCATAGCCTTAGGGAATGTGACACCTCAGACTAGTACGGTTGTATGTCACATGGGCCACCACAGGGCCGTGTGCACGATGTCCATCACACACAATTGTCGATGACCCAGACAAACAAGGCCATGGGTGATACCTACAGGCATGTTGCCACACAGTACATCCGCAGTGGGTAGTCACCGCTGCACCCTGTCCACACATAGTGGGCTCATCACTGTAGTGGACCCCCTGGACATCCGATGTGGTACACCAGTGAAATGGAATGCCTGTCTGCAGCCACTAGAGGTGCCACCAATGTCCACCATATACGCAGCTGCTGAGCAGCTGAACTGACTTTCAGACATGGCAATGTAATGCGCCCAGGTCACGATCGCACAGAAACATACCTGTGTCCTGCTACCGCAGTGGCACAGTGCCCGCATTCCCCACTGTACAGCTATGTACACAGCTCACACCAACCACACCTGCACAGACATCCGTGTTACACATGCATTGTATCTGTAGACTGTACACATAACACTGCACTGTGACATCCGCTGTGATGTGGTGCATGTGGTGGGACACCATCGCCACATGTCCACATGATACCGCACATGTTTGCGGTGTACATGACATAGTGACGGCAGCCATGTGTACTGTTAACCCGCCCGTGGCCACACGGTGTATCACGGTGATGCATGCAAACTACCATGAATGTGTGTACTGCATGCCCACTAAAAGACACCTGCCTGTTGTAGTGTGCACTCCAGGGCAGTATGCATACTGCCACTATTAATGTCTGGGCTGCATTCACTGGGCTGTGGTGTGGGAATGCTGCATGCCACCTGCAATATCACATGCATGATGTGTCTGCATGTGTGTGTGTCCGTGTGTGTGTCAGCGTGTGTGTGTGTGTGTGTGTGTGTGTGTGTGTGTGTGTGTGTGTGTGTGTGTGTGTGTGTGTGTGTGTCTGCGGTGTGTAATGTAACTTACGGTATGTCTTTGTATTGACAGGTGCTGTAGGTGCTCCCTCCTGCGTCCATCGGATGCTAGTGTCCCCACAGATACTAGTGGTGATGACCATGTGCATGAGGCTCAGGCAGGGTCGCCACAGGCAGACACTGTGCCATTGGAGAACATCACACTCACACCCCCTTCATCCACGCCCACGGTTCAGATGCCGACACATACCCCAACACCGCTGCCCATAGATGACGGACAGTCAGCGCCTGTTGGCACCGAGCAGGAATGTGTGGTGGCTGCAGAAGGTGCGGGTACACACGATGATGCCAGTGTAATGACTGGTGGAGTGCCACACAGGCATGTGGCAGGTGCTTCTCGTAGGAGGAGCACTGCTAGACATACACCTGCCGTACAGGTTGCAGCAGCTGGTATAACCAGACGCATGTTCCAGACTGTAATGGCGGCGCAGGCACGTGCCGAACGGCAGAACCAGGAAGGGCAGAGGCTGCAGAGGTCCGCAATCCGGTCCTTAAATGAGAACATGCAGTCGTTGGGGAAGGCCCAACAGCATCTTGCCGATGTTCTGTATAGGAGATTGGGTGAGATGGCTGGGATCCTCGACCGAGGCATGGCCATCCGTGAGCGTGAGCTGTCCGTGCTGGAACACCTGGTAGGGGTGAGGCATAGGGCACGTGGGCGTGGCCCAGTAACACCACCAAGTGCAGGTCGACATGTGCCACCTCCCATGCCCACCCACACAGTGCTGGTAGCAGCAGCAGTGCAGCTGCTACTACACCAACCACACCAGGACACAGCAGGCCACGTGGACGTGGCCCTGGACGGCCCCGGCGTGGACACGTTTCCAGCGGACATGTGTCATCGGAGAGTGGCCACTCTATACCTCCACCCGGTAGTGCCCGTGCGACCCCAGGCAGGCACGGGTCAGGTCGCCGCAGGCGGACACAGTGAGCCATACCACCTGCACTGTACAGTCTGGGGCTGCCAAGTATACCCCGTGTAGGCATCACAGATGACTGAACTGTGTACACACATACCCACACACAGCAAACACAACTGTAGGGCTCCACCACATCCACATGCATTCTGCACAGTCATGCCCAGTAAATGCACAGGCCCTTACACACACACATGATGTCATCCATTGGTACAGCCTATGCCTGTGGCACACATATCACCCTGTGCATATGATGAAGTCTCTGCCGCAGAACCGTGAGCTACACCATCGGTGCACGGTTATGCAAACATAATCTGATGCACAGGGTGGACAAGATAGTGAGAGGTGTATGTGATACCTGTGTCTGCATAGTACGCGATGTGTATGTTGTGGTGGTTGTGTATGGCAGGTGACAGGTGCGTATGTGATGTGTGTCGTGCACTGACATCATGCAGCAGACATACCATGTAGTGCAGGTGCAGCAGTCATTGCTCTGTGTACACAGTATGCGTGGTGGTTACATGTGTAGCACCATGTTGGTTCAGTTAACCCGTATGCCAATTATGGTGTACTTGCATGTGCCTACTGGGAGCACTGTTATCAGTTCCCCACGTGTATTCGTGGGGTACCCACAGGCACATCTGGCAATATCAGCATAGCACAGGTACCCGCAACGGCATGGACCCCTACATAGGTACATAGGCACACATGTACATACCAGGCTATGTGCCCTACGGCATGTGTAAACCTAGCAAGACTGTGTGTGGCTGCTAACACCCCTTAGGATGAGGATACCACATCCATCAGTCTCCTGTCCCCTGTCCAGCACTGAAACAGAGATGATGCCTGGCGCATACCTATGATCACACATCCACACGTCATGATTACCCCTGGACAAAGGCAGTCATGGCCTCTGCTTCACATGGGCTGCCAATCCTCTCCGTGTTGTAGGGGGTCTCTGGGCATTGACCCTGTTCCCCCAGCACATCCTAGTCATCTTTGTGGTGAGGTGTCTGACAGTCGCTTCTGTGGCCGTGTTTGCCCGGAGCCTAGGAGGTGGAACATGTCCATGTCACCCAGGTTGGACATGGCCGTGTATGTCAGGCACAGATCACCACAGAGCAGACGTGCTGGGAAGGTATACAGCCGGAGTCCCTTTGGTCGGGCAGCGTGTGACACATGTCCCAGCACCTTTATCCCCGCGTCGTGGAACGATTGTGGTCCTTCCGAGTGCTGCAGGTGTCAGGTTAGGTACAGCCCAGATGTGCCATTGTACGCAATCATTGCTCTGGTGTGTGATGTGTACAGGGGTACAATGAACACCCCTGATGTGTATGTGATTCCTTCCAGACCAGGTGGCCACAGTGGAATGTCTTCCCACCCACATTGGCATAGTGTGTGTTGACAGAGGTTACTGACAGGTGTGGTACCCATTTCCATGAACACGTCCACCATGTTGAATGGATTACCACGCACATGTTACGCCGGGCAAACATGTCCTTCCCACTGGGTAGGTCTGCACCTTCTGTGGCATGTAGCAGCAGGCCATGGCTCTGGCACCAGTTATCCATGTCTATGACGCCCTAGGTGGATGTCCGGGTCAGATGGGGTGTTGGGTATGGTGGCCGGTGTGCAGTCATCTGCATACCTTGTCTGCCACAATCCCCCTATGTTTGCATGCACATTGGATGGTCGAATGCCGAACGGCAGGGGGCCCAGGACTGAGCCCTGTGGGCCTCCACTTGAGACCAGCTTAGAGTCTGACACGGCACCAGGAACACAAACCCTGTGTGGTGTGACCTCCAACCATTCTGAGAACCATCGTGTGACATATGTCCCCACATGTACGCTGGCGAGCCTTTCCATGAGTCCCACGTGGAGTGTGTTCTGAACGCCCCACCAGGTCATGGTAGTGTGTGCAAACCGACGCATTCCCCATCAATGGCCTTGATGACCGCCTCCAGACAGGACGAGCAGGTTTGGGAGGCAGGATCTGCCCTTGACTAAGTCGCTGTGGGTATGTTCCGCATTGGCTGTACACCACTGTCTGTATTCATGGGCACCTGTATGGACCTCCCCGCAGCTTTGCAGACAAGGCTTGTCAAGCTGATAGGGCGGGAATGTCTACAGTCCATAAGAGCACTACCCTGGCATAGTGGGGCCACAGCTGCCGTATGCCATCCAGCAGGGACCTAGCCCGTAGTAAGGCTAACATGACACAGCAGCCTTATGTGTGGGTCGAGGGCCTCAATGAGGTTGGGTAGCACACAGCCAGGGACACCATCGGGGCCCATTGGTGCTGTGTTCACCGCCTAACAGATATCAGATCACCCAGGGCATATGAGATGTTTCGGAGGCTAGACTCTGTGGATGGATATGTCCCTCTTGGGGTGGATGTATGCATGGAACATGTCCGCTGGTTTGTTGACAATGTCTGTGGGTGCAGTGACCGCTGTACCATTCTGGATCATTTCCGCCATGACTGTGCGCCCCACCCATGTCCCTACCACAGTTAAGGAAGGCCCTATGGTTGTCTCATGTGCCCTCTGCAGTACCACTCCCACAAGCGGCCTTGGATGATTGTATGTGTGGCCGTATGTTGACGCCGGTATGAATGGGTGATGGCTTCCTGGTACTGATATTGCTCTGTCATGTATTAGCTCCAACTGTTGATGTACAGTTTGTCAGTGGCTGGGGTCCACCAGACCATGTGCCTACCTTTGGTGGACAAGGTCCTGATGTTATCATGATCGCTTGGTGCAGACATCCCTGGGGGTGCTCAGAGAAGGCATTCGTAAGGGAGTTGGCAGTGCGGCCTGTGTTCACCACTGGCATGGAGGAGTTGTAGGGTACCACACCGGTCGTATGATGTGTGTGGTTTGCTGTGGAGAGGTCGCCACTTAGGTCTCCCATGCCGGTGTTGGGTGCAGGATGTGGATTACCAGTGGATCCACTATATGGTCTGATATCACCATTGAGGGATGTACATCCTGTGTGGAGCATATCCTCTCCATGTGTGATGGGCAGAACTGGTATACGCCCCCTAGTGGGTATGGTTCATGGCTGTTTCACAGCAGTCACGCGGTATGAACACCCGGACCTGTGGCGAGGGTGTTGTGTCATGGGTAATGTTTCCGGTCTATGTATGGGTGGTTGATGTCACCCAATACGGTGCTGTTGTGAGAGCATGCACACTCACCAGTGTCCTCAGGACGGCTGTGCAGGTATCCTGGGTTTGGGAGGGTGGTCTGTAGCATGCAACAAACTGTAGGGCAGTCCTACCCATGGTTAATTGCACCTGGATATTCCCCGCTGCAACGGCCACGTCTGTGGCATGGCCGGGTTGCTGTTGTGTGGCTGGACACACACGACGGTCCACATTCTGCCACCCATGCTGTCGCACCATGTGTATGCATGTCCGCTCTGTGCCGAGTCTAAGTGTCTGAGCATGCCCAGTAAGCAGTTGTGTAGATGGACATACAGTACAGTGCACACAGCGCCCGACTGCAGTAATACCCCGGTGCATGCCTGTATCCCCTTCGCAATGGCCACGTCTGTGGCATGGCCGGGTTGCTGTTGTGTAGCTCGACACACACGACGGTCCACATTCTGCCACCCATGCCGACGCACCATGTGTATGCATGTGTGCTCTGTGCCGAGTCTAAGTGTCTGAGCATGCCCAGTAAGCAGCTGTGTAGATAGACACACAGTACAGTGCACACCGCTACCGACTGCAGTAATACCCCGGTGCATGACTGTATCCCTTCGCAACGGCCACGCCTGTGGCATGCCCGGTTGTTGTTGTGTGGCTCGACACACACGACGGTCCACATTCTGCCACCCATGCCGCCGCACCATGTGTATGCATGTCTGCTCTGTGCCGAAGTCTAAGTGTCTGAGCATGCCCAGTAAGCAGCTGTGTAGATAGACACACAGTACGGTGCACACCGCTACCGACCGCGCTGATACCCCGTGAGCATGTCTGTCTCCCTTTGCAACCGCTAGGTGTGGGAGGCATGGCCAGTACACCCGGGGTACACACGACAGTCGCCACCGATGTCTGCTACTAGGCGGTAGCCATGGCCAATGGCATCCTGCATAGCCATGGTGACCATCCAGGTGACACATATGTGGCTGTCATGCCACATTGGCTGCCTACATCCTGCACGCCGGATGCCCTCTCATAGGGTAAACTGTCATGTGGTGCATCCCGTATCCCTGTCGTGATGTACTGATCAGTAGTTATTTGGTATTCCCGACTGCAGCAATAACGCAGTTACTGTACGGCCACCTTGGGATGGTAACAGGCCGCGTGACTGCGACTCTGTCTTCATTCCCTATCGGACGCATTGTCTCTGCAGATGATACCACCCACCTAGGGTATGCCTCCTGACAGTGCTGTGCTCAGTAATCCCGTAGCTGCTCTGTAAATGCTTCATGCTGTAGTGAGTTCATGTAGGTAGGCGTAGGTTCGACTCTCGGCCCTTGTGTGTGTGTGTGTGTGTGTGTGTGTTTCCAGCTCCCTCTGCAGATGAACTAGCTTTTAGACGCTTCGCAACACATACCTTGGCTATTGCCAGCTATTGTCTTACGAGTGATGTCACCCGCCTAGAAGTATGCCTCTGACAGCGCTGTGCTCAGTAAACTCGGTAGTGCGTTCTGTAAATGCTTCATACTGTAGTGAGTTCATGTAGATAGGCGTAGGTTCGACTCCCGGCCCTTCCGTGTGTGTGTGTGTGTGTTTCCAGCTGCCTCTGCAGATGAACATGCTTTTAGACGCTTCGCAACACATACCTTGGCTATTGCCAGCTATTGTCTTACGAAAGTGATGTCACCCGCCTAGAAGTATGCCTCTGACAGCGCTGTGCTCAGTAAACTCGGTAGCTGCTCTGTAAATGCTTCATACTGTAGTGAGTTCATGTAGATAGGCGTATGTTCGACTCCCGGCCCTTCCGTGTGTGTGTGTGTGTTTCCAGCTGCCTCTGCAGATGAACATGCTTTTAGACGCTTCGCAACACATACCTTGGCTATTGCCAGCTATTGTCTTACGAAAGTGATGTCACCCGCCTAGAAGTATGCCTCTGACAGCGCTGTGCTCAGTAAACTCGGTAGCTGCTCTGTAAATGCTTCATACTGTAGTGAGTTCATGTAGATAGGCGAGGTTCGACTCCGGCCCTTCCGTGTGTGTGTGTGTGTTTCCAGCTGCCTCTGCAGATGAACATGCTTTTAGACGCTTCGCAACACATACCTTGGCTATTGCCAGCTATTGTCTTACGAGTGATGTCACCCGCCTAGAAGTATGCCTCTGACAGCGCTGTGCTCAGTAAACTCGGTAGCTGCTCTGTAAATGCTTCATACTGTAGTGAGTTCATGTAGATAGGCGAGGTTCGACTCCGCCCTTCCGTGTGTGTGTGTGTGTGTTTCCAGCTGCCTCTGCAGATGAACATGCTTTTAGACGCTTCGCAACACATACCTTGGCTATTGCCAGCTATTGTCTTACGAAAGTGATGTCACCCGCCTAGAAGTATGCCTCTGACAGCGCTGTGCTCAGTAAACTCGGTAGCTGCTCTGTAAATGCTTCATACTGTAGTGAGTTCATGTAGATAGGCGAGGTTCGACTCCGGCCCTTCCGTGTGTGTGTGTGTGTGTTTCCAGCTGCCTCTGCAGATGAACATGCTTTTAGACGCTTCGCAACACATACCTTGGCTATTGCCAGCTATTGTCTTACGAAAGTGATGTCACCCGCCTAGAAGTATGCCTCTGACAGCTTGTGCTCAGTAAACTCGGTAGCTGCTCTGTAAATGCTTCATACTGTAGTGAGTTCATGTAGATAGGCGAGGTTCGACTACCGGCCCTTCCGTGTGTGTGTGTGTGTGTTTCCAGCTGCCTCTGCAGATGAACATGCTTTTAGACGCTTCGCAACACATACCTTGGCTATTGCCAGCTATTGTCTTACGAGTGATGTCACCCGCCTAGAAGTATGCCTCTGACAGCATTGTGCTCAGTAAACTCGGTAGTGTGTTCTGTAAATGCTTCATACTGTAGTGAGTTCATGTAGATAGGCGTAGGTTCGACTCCCGGCCCTTCCGTGTGTGTGTGTGTGTGTTTCCAGCTGCCTCTGCAGATGAACATGCTTTTAGACGCTTCGCAACACATACCTTGGCTATTGCCAGCTATTGTCTTACGAAAGTGATGTCACCCGCCTAGAAGTATGCCTCTGACAGCGCTGTGCTCAGTAAACTCGGTAGCTGCTCTGTAAATGCTTCATACTGTAGTGAGTTCATGTAGATCGGCGTAGGTTCGACTCCCCGCCCTTCCGTGTGTGTGTGTGTGTGTTTCCAGCTGCCTCTGCAGATGAACATGCTTTTAGACGCTTCGCAACACATACCTTGGCTATTGCCAGCTATTGTCTTACGAGTGATGTCACCCGCCTAGAAGTATGCCTCTGACAGCGCTGTGCTCAGTAAACTCGGTAGCGTGTTCTGTAAATACTTCCATACTGGAGTGAGTTCATGTAGATAGGTGTAGGTTCGACTCCCAGCCCTTCCGTGTGTGTGTGTGTGTGTTTCCAGCTGCCTCTGCAGATGAACATGCTTTTAGACGCTTCGCAACACAAACCTTGGCTATCAGCGGCCATTCCTTTACGGATGTTGCCACCCACCTGTACATGTGCCTCTGCTGGTGGTGTGCTCGGTGGTCCACGAGCGCATTCCATACCTGTGTCGCACGCTTGTGCGCTTGGGTATGTGGGGTGTGGTCAAACACCATGCCTGCCACATGTGTGTGTGTGTCCATGCTCCCAGCTGCATGGGTTCATACGGTATTGCCTTGTGGTTTACGCAGAACACACCTATCCTGCCGCCATCCCTGTGTTTCTGGATGGTGGTACGCAGTTCGTGTACTGCTTGTGTGTCTGTTGTGGTCGGCGCACCGCCGTAGCGTGATCTCCACGCACCATGCTATGGTGTGGTGGGGTGATGCTGTGTACATTACACACCCGGCCTGCCACATGTGTCCGCCTGTATCTCTGTCATTGTATATCTACGTATCTGTGTTGTGGCCGTAATGCTGTTCTAGCATGGTCGGCTGTCTTTCCCATGTATCGCATATTTGCACGGCTGACACATATGATTGTGGTACGCTATGCATCCACTCATTGTCCATGCACTGTCCGTATTCCAGAACACCGTATTGACATCTGCTGGATATCGTGACAGACAGCTATCCTTGCTGTCCTGACAGTGTACCCATACACGCCATACACCTTGTGTGTACTTGGCTAGTTATGGTGTGTGTATGTCTACCTGTGCTGTATGCATGGCCGTGTGTGTGTCCCGCTACAGCCATCTGTGCATGTGTCGCCACCATGGGTAATCCTTGTGGACCGCTGTTTCATGTGCACGCCTGCTCATACCTGCAGACCGTACTACCCCTCTTACGGCTGCGGACTTAGATCGACTGCTGCCCTAGGCTGTAGGGCTCCTTGGCGCACACCACCACAGCACATGGTGACCCCATCTTGGTATACCTACATGACACACCTACTGGACAGGTGGCCCTACTAGTGCGGCGCCCTGGCCAGCCGCAGGATTGCCGTATGCCTACGGCCGGATGTGGGCACATCACAAGGCATTCGTCTACAGTCGGTGTTTTACGACGTCCAGGTTGTAATACCAGAGGGGGGACCTCATCAGCTATGCTATAGAATGCGGATCTATTTGGATTAGTAGGTGGAGGGTTGGCCACACACCAGGCCTGACTGATGGAACACAGATGAGGCCTCTTTTGCGAGGCAGGTGGAGCAAGCCCCCGTAACGGGAATGTAGTTTAGGTACAGCTGTACGGTTAGCACACATTTGTCCACTCTTTCAGTTATGTACCGCTGTATTACAGTGATATGCTATGCATATCTGCCATATACATTGTTAAATCATTGAATGATGAGTATTCGGCATAGTACAATAACATATGATACATGTGTTAATAGGATGCCTTCTGAGGTGTTAACATATGTGTGTGTGGTTAACATTGCGTCTGTGCTTTCTATGCTGTGGTTACATGTTCATTGTTTGCACAGAAAGTAACACATGGAAGTGTAAGGGGGGATATATAAAGCCTGGACGCATCTATGTTATGTGTACGTCTCACGGAGCCTACCGGTGAGAGCGCTGACATGTCTATGGAGTAACCTTTGGATACCACATGTGACCTGTCGTGGACCTAAACGCCTACGCTGACTGTTACATCTACCTATGTGTGTCGTGCTTTGTGTGCCATAAGGTGCCACCGGGTCTTTGATGTGGAGTATGTGTATTCCATGGTCAATTGACATTAACACTATTACTTCACCGAAGGATGTTCTTCATTGGTGGGGACGCCATAGTTTGACCATCGTATGGCTTTCCTATCTGACGCTGATATTGTGCCATTTGTATGTGTTCCACAGGTCACCCATTATTTCCGCTGTACGGGAGCGTGTGATACCCATTCCGGTGCTGGCAGATTGACAGCTGTGTACGCCGGTATTCGCACAGCGGTCTGGCTTTGTATGGGGAGTGTCTACTGGTTTCCCCATCTGTATTACCTGTGTTATGCCTCACTGCAGCTGTGTGGTTACACCAGGTTCGCGGTTATGGGTGCCATCTTGGTCCCACGCTTGTCCATCCTCGCGATTGTCTACTCGACACTGGTATGGAGCAGTACACATTTCACACCTGCATTTCGCATTAGCCGGTGGATGCTTTGCACTATCGGTGGGGAGTAAGGCACGTGCTACTCCCACATCCCTCCCACGGTGCGGGACAACGATATCTGCCAGACAACACCGAGCCCCGCTACTGCATACCCAGGATCACATGGCTGCAGCCCTCAACGGTACCCATTACACATCCGGCATGTGTGCGAAAATGGGATGTGGACGCACCTCTATGGACTCTACAATATGGGAATATCTGTACATATGTCCCGCATTCCGTGGACAGCTGTCGGCAACCCTGAACACGCTGGTGGTGCATATGTCTGGCTGTACCGTAGTCACGGCTGTCAGTTCTTTCGGTCTCCCGATCGTGGCTGGTTGACATTGCGTAGGGATGAATCTCTGGGGTCCTACTATGAACACCATTGTGCATATGTACAGTGTAGACCTTGTTGGACTGTGTCCATCTGGCTAGTGGGTTTGACCGCTGCTGTATGTTCCCCAATCGCCACTGTGTGGTTGCTACCCATATTATGTAGTGCTACGTTGACCAGGGTATTCTAAACTGAAACCGGATGGTGTAGATCCAATGATGCAGGCTAGAAGAAGCTTTAGGTCATCCTCCAATGTCCCATTAGGATATGTCCGCCACAGTATTGTCAAACGGACACAACCAAGAGATGTAGATCCTATTAATTCATTGACGGATGTTCTTCATAAGCGTGAACGCCATAGTGTCAGGATCCTATGACTTTCCCACTTGACGTTGGTGTGCCGTTAGTATGTGTTCCGCAGGTCGCCCATTTGTTCCGCGGTATGGTAGCGAGTGATCCCCATTCATCTTCTAGCAGATTGGGTGCTGTGTACGCCGGTATTCGCACGGCGGTCTGACATCGTATGTGGAGTCTCTACTGTAGTCCCTATCTGTATTCCCTGTGTTGTGCCTTACCACAGCTGTGTGATTCCACCAGGTTTGCAGTTATGGGTGCCATCTTGGCCGATAGATTGTCCATCCATGGGAACTGTGTAATGGACACTGGTATAGTGCTGTACACATTTCACAGCTGCATTTAGCATTCTCCAGTGGGTCATTTGCATAATTAGTGCGGAGTAACGATGTGCCATACCCACATCCCTCACACGGGCGGACAACGGATCATCTGCCAATCAACACCGAGACCCATTTCTGCATACCCACGATCCCATGGCTGCAGCCCTCGACAGTACCCGCTGCACATCCTCCACGGTGCGTGAATGGGATGTGGACGCACCTGTATGGACTGGACAATCTGGGGATTCATGTGCATATCACCTGCAGTTCATGGACAGTTGTCATTAACCTTGGACACGCTGGTGGTGCATATATGTAGCTGTGCCGTAGTCACGGCTGCCACTTCTTCTGGGTCTCCCGCCCAAGCAGGTTGCATTGCGCACGGATAAATTTTTGGGTCCTACAATGGACACCGTGTGCATATGTAAAGTGTAGAACATATTGACTGTGTCCATCTGACCAGTGTGTTTGACTGCCGCTGCATGTCCAGCAGTCACGGATGTCTGTTTGAGTACCCATATTATGTAGAGCTACGTAAACCGGTCTTCCGCCACCGAACCCAAATGGTGTAGTTCCCATGATGCAGGCTAACAATTGCTTTAACTAATCCGCAGATATCCCATTGGGACATTCCCGCCTCTGTATTGTCACATTAACACGAAGAAACCATGTAGATCCTATTGATTCATTGCAGGATGTTCTTTATATGTGTGTACGCCATAGCTTAAACATCCTATACCCTTTCTAGGTGACGTTGTTGGTGTGCCATTAGTATGTGTTCCGCAGGTCGCCCATTTGTTCCGCGGTATGGCAGCGAGTGATCACCATTCACTTGCTGGCAGATTGAGTGCTGTGTACGCCGGTATTCGCACGGCGGTCTGACTTTGTATGTGGAGTCTCTACTGTAGTCCCTATCTGTATTCCCTGTGTTTTGCCTTACTACAGCTGTGTGATCCCACCAGGTTTGCTGTTATGGGTGCCATCTTGGCCGTACGTTTGTCCGTCCATGGGAACTGCCTACTGGACACTGGTAGAGGGCTGTACACATGTCACAGCTGCATTTAGCATTCTCCAGTGGATGATTTGCATTATTAGTGGGGAGTAACGCATGTGCTATACCCACATACCTCCCACGGGGCGGTACGGCGGATTATCTGCCAATCGACACCGAGCCCCATTTCTGCATACCCAAGATCCCATGTCTGCACCCTCGACGGTACCCATTGCACATCCTCCATGTGTGCGTGAATGGGATGTGGACGCACGTCTATGGACTGCTTAACCTGGGGAGTCCGATCCATATGTCCTGCATTTCATGGACACTTGTCACCAACCTTGAAAACGCTGGTGGTGCACATATGTAGCTGTGCCGTAGTCACGGCTATCAGGTCTTCTGGGTCTCTAGATCGCCGCCTGTTCACATTGCATACGGATAATTTTTGGGTCCTACAATGGCCACCAATGTGCATATGTCAAGTGTAGAACGATTGTACTGTGTCCATCTGGCCACTGGGTCTGACTGCTGCCGTAGGTTCAGCACTGATGGATTTCTGTTTGTGAACCCATATTATCTAGTACTACGTGAAACCGTGTTATCCGCCACTGTACCCAAATGGTGTGATTCCAATGTTGCAAGCTAACAATTGCTTTCACCAATCCGCAGATATCCCATTGGGACATTCCCGCCTCTGTATTGTCAACTTTACACGAACGAAACATGTAGATCCTATTAATTCATTGAAGGATGTTCTTTATATGTGGGTACGCCATAGCTTCACCATCCTATAACCTTCCTAGTTGACGTTGTGGGTGTGCCATCAGTATGTGTTCCGCAGGTCGCACATTTGTTCCGCTGCTATGCAAGCGAGTGATCCCCATTCACATGCTGGCAGGTTGACAGCTGTGTACGCCGGTATTCGCACGGCGGCCTGACATTCTATGTGGAGTGTCTGCTGTACTCCCTAAATGTATTCCCTGTCTTCTGCCTGACTACAGCTGTGGGATTCCGCCAGGTGTGCAGTTATGGGTGCCATCTTGGCCGTACGTTTGTCCATCCATGGGAACTGCCTCATGGACACTGGTGTAGGGCTGTACACATTTCACAGATGCATTTAGCATTCTCCGGTAGATGATTTGCATTATCAGTGCGGAGTAACGCATATGCCATACCCACATCCCGCACACGGGGCGGGACAACGGATCTTCTGCCAATCACGTCCGACACCCATTTCTGCATACCCACGAGCCCATGGCTGCAACCCCGACAGTACCCATTGCACATCCTCCATGTGTGCGGGAATGGGATGTGGACACACATCTATGGACTGGACTATCCAGGGATTCCTGTGCATATGTCCTGCATTTCATGGACAGTTGTCATCAACCTTGAACACGCTGGTGGTGCATATATGTAGCCGTGCCGTAGTCGCGGCTGTCACATCATCTGAGTCTCCCGATCGCAGCCGGTTGACATTGCAAACGGATAAATTTTTGGGTCCTACAATGGACACAAATGTGCATATGTAAAATGTAGAACATGTTGGACTGAGTCCATGTGGCCAGTGATTGTTACCGCTGCTGTATATTCCCCATTCACGGATGTGTGTTTGACTACACATATTATGTTGTGCTACGAAACCCATGTTCTACTACGATTAACCCAAATAGTATTGATGTACTGCTGCAGGTTGGCAACTGCTTCAAGTAATCCTCAGACAGCCCAGTAGGACATATACGCCACTGTATTGTCAATATGACACAGCCAGAACATGTGGACCCTATTGATTCATTGACGGATGTTCTTTATAAGCAGGAACGCCAGTGTTTCAACATCCTCTGACCGTCCGAGTTGACGTTGTTGGTGTGCCATTGGTATGTGTTCCACTGGTCGCCCATGTGTTCCGCAGTATGGCAGCGAGTGATCCCCATGTTGTTGCTGGCAGATCGAGTGCTGTGTACGCCGGTATTCGCACGGCCGTCTGGATTTCTGTACTGTACTTTCCATCTGTACTGTACTTTCCATCTGCATTTCCTGTGTTATGCCTTACTGCAGCTGTGTGGTTCCACCGGGCTTGCAGGTATGGGTGCCATCCTGGTCGTAGGCCTGGCCATCCATGGGGATTGCCTACTGGACACTGTTATGGCCTGTACACATTCCACACCTGCATTTAGCATTATCCGGTGGATGCTTTGCATCATTAGTGGGGGGTAGGTCATGTGCTACACCCACACCCTTCCCACGGGGCAGGACAACGGATTATCTGCCAAACAACACCGAGCCCCATTTCTGCATACCCAAGCTCCCATTGCTGCAACCATCGATAGTACCCATTACACATCCATCATGTGTGCGGACTGGGATGTGGACGCACATGTATGGACACGCCGATCTGGGGATTTCTGTTCATATGTCCTACATTTCATGGATACCTGTCATCAACCTTAAACACGCTGGCGGTGCATATGTCTAACTGTGCCGTAGTCACGGCTATCGCATCATCTGGTGGTCGGAAACGGCTGGATGGAGTTCTGTTAGAAGGTATTTTTGGGTCCTACAATGGACACAAATGTGCATATGTAAAGGTAGATGTTGCTGGACTGTGTCCAACTGGCCAGTGGTTTCGACCGCTGCTGTATGTTCGCCAATCGCTGATGTCTGTTTGACCACCCATTCTACGTGGTGCTACGTAAACCAGGTGTTTTAGAACTGTGAATAACTGGTGTATATCCAAAGATGCAGGTTAGCAACTGCTTTACATAAATCTCAGACGTCCCAATAGGACATATCCGCCACTGTACTGTCAACATAACCCCACCGAACATGTTGATCCCCTATGTATTCATTGAAGCATGTCTTCTTTATAGGTGGGAACGCCATAGCTTACATATCCTAGTTGACGTTGTTGGTGTGCCATTAGTATGTGTTCCACAGGTCGCCCATCTGTTCCGCTGTATGGTAGCGAGTGCTCCCCATTATGTTGCTGGCAGATCGAAAGTGCTGTGTACGCCGGTATTCGCACGGGCGGTCTGACTTTGTATGGGGAGTGTCTACTGTACTCCCTATCTGTATTTCCTGTGTTATGCCTCACTGCAGCTGTGTAATTCCACCAGGTTTCCAGTTATAGGTGCCATCTTGGTCGTACACTTGTCCATCCATGGGAATTGCCTACTGGACACAGATATAGGGCTGTACACATTTCACACCTGCTTTTAGCATTATCCGTGGATGCTTTGCATCATTAGTGGGGAGTAAGGCACGTGCTATACCCACATCCTCCCACGGGCGGACAACGGATTATCTGCCAAACAACACCGAGCCCCAATTTAGCATACCCAGGATCCCATGGCTGCAACCTCCACGGTACCCATTACACATCCTTCATGTGTGCGGGACTGGGATGTGGATGCACTTCTATGGACACGACAATCTGGGGATTTCTGTTCATATTTCCTGCATTTCATGGACAGTTGTCATCAACCTTAAACACGCTGGTGGTGCATATGTCTAGCTGTGCCGTAGTCACGGCTGTCACACCGTCTGGATCGATCGCAGCTGGTTGATAATACGAATGGGTAAATTTTTGGAGTCCTACAATGGACACCGATGTGCATATGTAAAGTGTAGAACGTGTTGGACTGTCACCATCTGGCCAGTGGTTTTGACTGCTGCTGTATGTTCCTCAATCATGGATGTCTGTTTGACTACCCATATTATGTATTACTTGGCCTATCTATATCCACGTGCCAGTAAGCGGAAATACAGCAAACCTTGAGTCCTGGTCATCTTCATAAAAGACATCATTGAACATATATCAGGCCAAAACAGACAATGACAAAACGATACACTCCACAGTCAAAAGATACTGAGCTCTTTCACCCACTAACATGGGGCATCGCCGAGTACGAAATACATTACATAGTCACCCCTTATACACTTCCTTCAGAGTCAGTTTAAAGTCAATTAATCAATAAACCTGCTCATAGTTAAGTGGACAGTGCTCCAAGTCTTGATGATAACGCGACATATACAAATCAGTGTTGCATACATTACTTAATGGAAACAATAATACAACAACAATGTGTTCATATAACTACAATATTGGTCAATACAATCAGTATATTGAAACATAGTTGATAATTGTTGTGAGTAAACCTTAGAATGTAGTGTGTTGATCATGATATTGTATATCAATGTGTATAACTGTTGCATTACGATTCCAAAGCATGGAATCAATAAGTACAATTAAAGCATATTTTGTATAAATATGAATGTAAATAAGAGTCACAATGTTACATGTGAATATGACTGTATTATAACTATATCAATATGAAATGGAATAAACTGTAGTTGTTTACATCTTGTTTTCAAGTGACAAATCTATGTCCATGCGTCATATATACGGGCCGTGATGTGTGTAGATATATACATGTGAACCCCTCGTTTCATACCTTTCTTTGTTACTGTCTGTGGATTACCTGTGTACACACATCAATTACCATGCCATACCTTTCCACTGTACAGGTTCTGGCATGTTGTACGGCTGGTTGGCCCTTAATCTTGCTGTGTGTTACATTGACCAGTGTCTATCTGGCAATTTGCTGGCGTGTCATGTGTGACCTTCTTGCTTCTTTAGGGACCTGATCCCATAAATGTGACGTGCTTCCACCGGCCATATATCTGTCTGTCGTCTGGGATCTGTGTGTGACCAGTCCTTTCAGGACACTTTCTATTGTTGTTCTTTTTTGTTTACATATATGAGTACTTTGGTATGTTGTGCTATTATTGTGTGTGGAGCATTTCTCCACGGGCCTCTGCTGACACTGGACATATATCCAGCTAGCCTAGTCCCGTCAACAAGTGTGAGCCAACTGAACGCAATTGCACGGGGCACCTTCTGACAAGTGGTTCGGGTTACTGATGCATAACCGACATCAATCCATACTACTAACACATACGTTCTTCTATCCACATTCTATGTTTGTCTCATCACATAGCGTGTGTTTCTCACTATTTCTAACGGTACTTTACATGGCATTGCCCGATTCCATACTTTCAGAGGCTGACATTTGTGAGACATGTCTGGTTGACGTGGAGGACACATCCTTAACCTGCCCTGCTTCGAGGGGATCACACACGCACGCCGCACTTGCATTCCCTAATTGTGGGTTACGCGCAGGCATTACGCATATCCGTGATTCTGTCTACATATGTTTACTGGGTCTGTGTGGTTACGTGGTCTGTGTTAGTTGTGACTATTCCGCAACATATCTCTGATCCGTTGACGGACGCGGTGCGGAACGCACGCACACCTTTATACATGTAACAGTCTTTGCAGCATGGACGATTACGCACACGCTCACATTTATATGTTCTATAGTCGTAATTCAAACGGGACTGCATTCACGCTTGCCGGTTACTGTGACCACTACACGCTAGCTGTTCGGTGTCATTAATATGCATACCCATGGTACTTAGCTACATTTACATATCCCCCACCCCCACACTCACGCACGCCACTGGCATCCATTCTCCTGCTGGGAAAGGTGCGGTACTACATGTTAAACATTCCTTATTCCCTCCCGCCATGGCCCAGGATGCATATGTCGTGACCGCAGGGATGTTCAGATCACAGGGGCTTATATCCCCACTGCATACAGGCCTTCGATTGTCAGGGTGTTCCTGTGGTGCTTTGGGTTTGGTCTTGTCCGCCCAGTGTACGGAACTGCCCTGACCGTGTACGAATGTTAGATGAGTCACATGGGCACGGTTTGTCCGTGTCTATGATACCATGTCCCCCCACGCATTATTCCTAACCGTGTGCGCTGATTGGCCGGGCGCATCTGCTGTAGATCTTGTTATAGTAATTGCACACGGTCTGGTCGAACGGACCTATTTCCATTACTAACCCTCGGTATTCATAACCTGTCTCGCTATATTACATGGGTTTAACATTGCGTGATGGCTTTCACTGAGCCACGGACATGTCCGTTGCTTAGTTTGGGCCAGTCCCGCCTGCTACACACATTTAACATGGCGGAACAGGTTGAACAGCTCAGCAACGGGGACATCGGGCTCTCCGTCGCTGTTTAGTATTGAATCGCTATGTTGACTTTGTTTCACAGAGCGAGACAGTGTCGACATTGGTAACGGACATCTCGCGCAGTACGCCCGCACCGCGGGTGCCGTATGTCTGCGTTTGGGCGGCGGACAGGCATTATGCTGTGCCATTATGTCTGGGAATATATGGTTTCTTTCCATAGATGATATGTCATACTAGCAATGACCCGCGTCTGGGTGTGGATACTGCTGTATTTACCCACGGCAAGAGTGGCCTTAGGTCAAGTGGTGCCCTAGGCAGAAGGACTCCATGATGCCACCGCCACATCACCCGCTACCCCCGTCCTGGTCTACCTACACAATATAAAGGCTGGAAAGGTGCCCCGAGTAGAGCGGCGCCCTAGGCGGCTGCCTAGTTGGCCTATGCCTAAGGCCGGCTATGTGTGTGGTCCCTCGGGCGTCGGACTCGGGAACGCACCACGTCTGCCGTGAGTATATCTAGCATTACCCACATCCGGGCGTGGTTTATTGCTATGATGTTCCATGTGTACGGACACGTATGTTTGGACAACCTACAATAGCTTCTGCTATTGGCATACAATGCTGTGGGTGGTGCCGGTTACCATACATATGCCTTTCTCAAAAGCCGAATTCACACTTCTGAACACTACTGTGGTCTCCTTTAAGGCCCCTGAGCCAGTGGTAAACATTACTCAAACCGCTGAATCACGTACATATGCCTTCCACCAGCACCTACAGGACTGCATGGATCAGGCAATCCCATACAAAACTGAGACTCTTTGTACCAAAGCCAAGCATCCAGTGTGGTGGACCCCAGCCATGAACATGCTCTACAACGACAGGAGGTAGCTACTACAAGATAGAGCGGAATCCTTGTAAGGTAAGACACCCTTGCTCATTGTATGTGAAGAACTACAAGCTGTCATGAAATCATCCAGGGGAAATTTAACAGAGAAATCAACAAGGAGTCGACAGACAATCATGAGGCCTTCTTTAGCTATGTTGGACACCTGGGAGGACACTCCCAGATATGCTCAGAGTGGGTTCAGAATGATGTGAGGATGACTGAACCTACACACATTGCCAACATACTGGCTGACAGGTTCGGTGCTAACTTCTCCCTCCCCCACATGGAGAGATATCTATACCAGAGGATTGTAGATCCTGGAACATCTGTAACGCACAGGTGGGAAATGCTCTCTCCAAGGCAGTAAACACAGCATCCATGGGACCAGATGGTGTCCCAGCTGTGTACTCCATGAACTCAATGGGGAATTAAACCCACGGTTAGGACAGCTGTTTAATCTTAGCCTCACCTCAGGATACGCACTCCAAGTAGTGGCACAAGGCGACTGTAGTCCCACTTCACAAGGATGGTGCCTCCACTGACCCTGGTAATTACCATCCCATTACCTTGACAAGCCTTATCTGCAAAGCCATGGAGAAGGATCATAATGGAACTTATACATAAAGACATAGGGGACTTGCATACTTTGGATCCAACCCAGTTTGGCTTGGTCAAATGCAGATCATGCCTTTTAAACGTGTCTGACTTTTTAGGATCAGTCACCAAGGCCATTGATGAGGGTAAAGCAGTCCATACAGCCTACCTCGACCTGGCAAAGGCCTTCGACACAATACCCCCCTCAGGTATCATTGATAAACCCGTCAGCTTGAATGTAAATACATACATCGCCAGATGGGTTGCAAACTGGCTAAGTGACAGAACCCACACGGTCATAGTTGCTGGCGCCATGTCATACTCACAGCCGGTCACAGGTGTTGTCCCACGGGCTCAGTCCTGGGTCCACTATTTTTCGGCATCTACATTTCCAAAGTACAAGCAAACACAGGGGGGTTATGGTTGACAATGTTTGCAGATGACTGCAAACTGGGTGCCATAGTCGGACACACATCTGACACAGATATCCTTCAGAAGGGCCTCACAGATATGGATAACTGGTGCCAGAGACATGGCCTACAGCTAAATGCCGGGAAATGCATAGTCATACCCTTCGGAAAGAACAAGGTTACCCCTAGCTACCATATAGGTGGCAATCCACTGAGCACAGAGGGAGTTACCAGTGATCTGGGGACCCGGGTTGTCGGTAACCGTTCGTTCGACACACACGCTGCTAACGTAGTTAGGTAGACCTTCTACATTGCCCACCTGATCATGAAGGGATTCACATCTAGATCAGGGAGGTCATTGTCCCCTTGTACTCATCACCATTAGACCTATGATTGAGTACAATGCCCCGTTCAGAATGTATCTGACCCGACACCTGCAGCAGCTGGAAAGGCCCCGACAGTTCATAGACAAACGGATGCAGGGTCTCAGGAATATGTGTTATGCTGACCGACTGAAAGGATTCCAGCTCTATTCAGTCGCATACCACTTGCCCAGAGGTGACCTGTGCCTGGCATACAAGGCCATGTCGAACCCGGATTTGATGACTATGCTTCACCTAAAGAATCTAGATCCCTCAGAACCACAAGGGCAGGTGACGTACACCTTGACACTGTCATTAATAGAACGTGCTGGTGGGACAGATTCATCACCCAGACACTCACTATGCTGTGGAACAACATCCCAGTACATGTGAGGCAGAGCACCTCGCTGGCCTTGTTTTAGTATTTTGACAAGGATGTCTGAATTGATTTATTTAACTAACCGTCTAAATAAATATTTACTTCACCACATTTTGAATCTTTACATTTCATTGATATATTTTACATTAGTCATAATCATAAGGTTTATCTCTATATATTATGGTTCATTTATATTACTAGGTGTCTCTAGTTCTTTTAATATATTGGCACAATCCCTAGAACATATATATGTAGCTTATACACTCAGACATTTGGAAAACATTATGTTGGTTCTTCTTTCATATTTATACATATATTATTATTTTTCTATGAAGAATATACATTTTGAAGCAATGTCTGATTTACTCACTGTGTGGAATCTGTAACCCGAGTAAAGTGTTAGCTTGTTCGCCTTTAAGGCATTTAATTAATACTTAGCACATCTAATTTACTGACCAATTAAGGGTTTTAAATGTAGTAAGTTGAACTGCATTGTATGTATTCTGAAGGAGTCTGCTTATGAAGCAGACGAAAAGCGCTTCAATAAACTATGGTGACTGCATTTAATTCCTGGTGGGCTCTGAGTGGTCACTGACCGTTTCTACAGTACCTCATTTTTGCTTTGGACTTTCTCAGCTGGTTCTCTGTGTTTTTTGTATGGGGAATGTCAAGTGTAGTCCCTATGTGTATTACCTGTGTAATGCCTTACTGCGGCAGTGTAATTCCACCGGGTTTGCAGTTATGGGTGCCATCTTGTTCGCACTTTGTCCATCCAAGTGAATTGCCTACTGGACACTGGTATAGGGCTGTACACATTTCACACCTGCATATAGCATACTCCGTGGATGCTTTGCATTATTAGTAGGGAGTAAGGCAGGTACTACGCCCACATCCTCCCACGGGGCGGACAACGGATTATCTGACAGACAACACAGAGCCCCATTTCTGCATACCCAAAATCCCATGGCTGCAACCCTCGACAGTACCCATTACACATCCTTCATGCGCGGGACTGGGATGTGGACGCACATGTATGGACACGTCGATCTGGGTATTTCTGTTCATATGTCCTGCATTTCATGGACACTTGTCATCAACCTTAAACACGCTGGTGGTGCATATGTCTAACTGTGCCGTAGTCACGGCTATAGCATCGTCTGTTGTTCGGAGACGGATGGAGTGGGTTCTGTGAGAAGGTATTTTTGGGTCCTTCAATGGACACCAATGTGCATATGTAAAGTTAGATGTTGCTGGACTGTGTCCAACTGGCCAGTGCTTTTGACTGCTGCTGTATGTTCCCAATCGCGGATGTCTGTTTGACTACCCATTCTACGTGGTGCTACGTAAACCAGGTGTTTTAGAACTGTGAATAACTGGTGTATATCCAAAGATGCAGGTTAGCAACTGCTTCAAATAAACCTCAGACGTCCCAATAGGACATATCCGCCACTGTATTTTCAACATAACACCACCAGAACATGTTGATCCCCTATGTATTCATTGAAGCATGTTTTCTTCATAGGTGGGAACGCCATAGTTTACATATCCTAGTTGACGCTGTGGGTGTGCCATTAGTATGTGTTCCACAGGTCGCCCATCTGTTCCGCTGTATGGTAGCGAGTGCTCCCCATTTTGTTGCTGGCAGATTGAGTGCTGTGTACGCCGGTGTTTGCACGGCGGTCCAACTTTGTATGGGGAATGTCAACTGTAGTCCCTATGTATATTTCCTGTGTTATGCCTTAACGCGGCTGTGTAATTCCCCCGGGTTTGCAGTTGTGGGTGCCATCTTGGTCGTACGCTTGTCCATCCATGAGAATTGCCTACTGGACACTGGTATAGGGCTCTACACATTTCACACCTGCATGTAGCATTCTCCAGTGGATGCTTTGCATTATTAGTGGGGAGTAAGGCAGGTGCTACGCACACATCCCTCCCACGGGGCGGACAAAGGCTTACCTGCAAAACAACACCGAGCCCTGTTTCTACATACCCAGGATCCCTTGACTGCAACAGTCGACACTACCCATTACACATCCTTCATGTGTGCGGGACTGTGATGTGGACGCACTTCTATGGACTCGGTACCCTGGGGATTTCTGTGCATATGTGCTGCATTTCATGGACAGCTATCATCAACATTGAACACGCTTGTGGTGCATATGTGTAGCTGTGACGTGGTCACGAAAATCAGTTCACGTGAGTGATGACGGAGGCTGGCACTACAATGGACACCAATGTGCATATGTAAAGTGTAGAGCTTGTCGGACTGTGTCCGTGTGGCCAGTGGGTTTGACTGCTGCTGTGTGTTCACCAATCGCAGATGTCTGCTTGACTACCCATAGTGTGTAGTGCTACGGAAACCATGTTTTCCGAGACCAGAACCAAATGGTGTACATCCAATGTTGCAGGTTAACAACCGCTTTAATTAATCCCCAGAGGTCCCGTTTGGGAAGTATCGCCACTTTGTTGTCGGAACAACACCTCCAGACTAGGTAAATCACGGAACTTTAGCCCGGTCTTACCGCCATTTGCAAGTGTAATTAGCAGACACGTGTCAATACATGTATGATAATACATATTGTCATGCCGGGTTAATCTATGTTATTTGTACAATCGCTTCTGCTATTGACATCCGCTGCTGTGGGTGTTGCCGGTTACCATACACATGGCTTGCTCAAAGGCAGAATTCACAATTCTGAACACTACTGTGGTCTCCTTTAAGGACCCTGAGCCAGTGGTCAACAGTACTGCAGCCACTGCATCACTTACATATGCCGCCTACCGTACCTACAGGACTGCATAGATCAGGCATTCCCTTACCCAACTGTGGTTCATTGTACCAATGCCAAGCATCCAGTGTGGTGTACCCCAGCCATACACAAGCTGTACAACGAGAGGAGGTGGCTACTACAAGGCGGAGCAGACACCTTGTGAGGTATGACACCCTTGGTCATTATATGTGTACAGCTACAGGCTGTCATGACATGGTCCGGGGCATGCTCCACAGATATATCTACATGGACCTGGCTGACAATCATACAGCCTTCATTTGCTATGCTGGACACCTGGGAGGTCACTCCCACATATGCTCTGACTGGGTTCACGATGATGTGGAGTTTACTCAACATACACACATTGCCAAAATACGGGCTGACAAGTTCGGTGAGGACATCTCCACACCCTCCCCCCCACATGAAGAGATGTCTGTCCCAGCGGTTTGTGGTCCCCAAATGTTCTGTGACACACGGGTGGGACATGCTCTCTCCAGGGTAGTGAACATAGCATCCATGAGACCAGCTGGTGACCCGACTGTGTACTCCACGATCTCATTGAGGAATTAGACCCACAGTTAGGACAGCTGTTTCTTTGTAGCCTCACCTCGGGTAACGCATCTGGTTGTGTCGCACGGCGACTGTAGTCCCACGCCACAGGGCCAATGCCTCCACTGACCCTGGTTATTACTGTCCCATTACCATGAGGAGACCTATCTGCAAAGACATGGGAAGGGATCATACTGCGGCTCGTAGATGAAGGCATAGGGGACCTGCATACTTTGCATCCAACACGGTTTGGCTTGGTCAGGGCGGTTCATGCGCTTAAAGCATGGTTTACGCTTTCAGGACATGCACCGTGGCCATCGATGGGTGTCTTGCAGTCCATATAGCCTACCTCGACCTGGCAAAGGCCTTCAACACATTACCCCTCAGGTATCATTGATAAACCCATCGGCTTGATGTGAACACGCATATCACAGGATGGGTTGTAAACTGGCTATGTGACACGGCCCACACGGTCATAGTTGCTGGCAGCATGTCAGACCTACTGCCTGTCGCAGGTGGTGTCCCACTGGGCTCTTCCCTGGGTCCACTCCTCTTATACATCTACATTTCCACAGTACAGGCACACACACGGGTGTTATGGGCGACATTGTTTGTAGATGACTGCAAAACGGGTGCCATAGTGGGACGGACATCTGACACGGATATCCTTCAAAGGGGCCTCCCAGATATGCATATCTGCTGTCAGGGACATGGCCTACAGCTAAATGCAAGGTAATGCAACATCATACCTGTCGAGGAGTACTAGGTCACCCCTGTCCAGCATATGGGTGGCAGTCCACTGAGCGCAGGGGTGATTACCAGGGATCAGGGGACAGAGGTTGTCGGTCACCATTCGTTCAACACACACGTTGCTATCATGGTTCAGTGGGACTTCTACATTGCCCACCTGTTTGTGCAGGGATTCACATCTAGATCAGGGTAGGTCATTGTCTCCTTGTACTCATTACGTGTTACACCTATGATTGACTACATTGCCCCATTCGGAGGGTATCTGACCCGACACCTACAGCAGCTGGGAAGGCCTCATAGGTTAATTGTCATACAGATGCAGGCTGTCATGGATTTGTGTAATGCTGCCCCACTTGTAGGACCCCTGCCCCATTCAGTCACATACCTGTTGTTCAGTGTTGACCTGTGCCTGACATACGAGGCCATGTCGACCCATATGTCATGTCTATGCTTCACCTACTGTATGTGCATCCCTCGAAACCACGAGGGCAGGTGACAAAAACCTTGACGCGGTCATTAATAGGATGTGTTGGAGTGACACATACGTCACTCGGACACTCACAATGCTGTGGATCCACATCACAGTACATGTGAGGCAGAGATCCTTGCTAGCCTTGTTCGGGGGTATGTTGTCCGTTGGATGGGGGATTGCAGATATAGGCCAGGGATTACATCATTATCACTGCTTGACAGAGGTACAGCAATATCATAAGCATTTTATCTCCGGACAGGAAGGTTGGCAAAGGAATCCTAACTATGGTGTAGGGTTATGGCTGAACTTGGGTAGATGGCCTACCCTGTACCTATGGACCTATGAACCTATATTCATAGTTTGTCCCATTTACACTTGTCTATCCCCTATCCTCTTTCTCATGTGTATATTTCTGTGGCACGTGATTGTCCTCTGTATTACCTGCAGGTATGCTGTCTACAGTGCACATACGTCACGGTTGATTACAGTGTATCTGTGTCCCTACCACTGTGATACTGAGGACTACCACACATCCTTCACAACATTACATGCATATGTCCATTCTATTCTTCTTTGGCCTATGGGGGGGTGTTAAGGCAACGGTTACACATGTCCCTGTTTGTGCATGCTTCATAGTGGTGTTTGACCAGCCTCCGCTGCAGTCGTGGGTTGGACGGTAGTGTTTCTGTGTGTTTGGCATGTGTTTTCATTGCCAGTACATCTGTGGGAGGTGTGGTTGGCACATGTTCCTCTTTGCAGGGAGCCCCATCCTGGGGTTTTGTGTCACGATCTGCACTTGGCACGCGCCATATGTCCTGTGCTATTCCCACAGTCGTATGCCTTCATGCATTACTACTGCGTGTTACTGGCTGTTTGTATGTGGTACACATGGTGATTGTGGTGGTTGGCTTGACCTATTCCCATGCTAGAACATACACATCTGTCAATTACGTTGTTTAAATCAAACTGTAACACTCATTACTCTTTTCAAAATGACAGTCAATAACACAGGAAGCTCAGTTTCACAACGTTTTAATAGTGTGCACCAGGAGGCAAATAACTATGCAGTACAAGTATAGAGTTTTGTCTGACTCTATACAAGAAACAGCTGTATGAGTATTGTGTTTACAATCAGCTTTTGCCCACCTTAATGATGTGGTCAGTCACAGGGCATTTACATCACTATAGTCCACAATATTGTATTCCTACAACGGTGCTAAGGTAATGCTTATTAAATGTTTTCCCATGAGAATAGCACAGCCTTGCGAGGCACATAGTCAATTAGATTGTCCTTCTGTAAATTCTGCTCTGTCAAGGTTCCAAGCCTGTTCGGGTACAATAGTCAGTTCATCGCCTACTAGGTTCCTTTGTCTCTCTGGTGAGCAGCTGTACTCTATCTTAGATAGAGCTCACAAGGCCATCCTCCTCAGTGGAAGGATGAAAGATATACCTGTACATACATTTATTATTCTCTAACCCAGCAGATAACTAATGCTGAATGACATACGCCTGCTGCACTGGTTACTGCCAGGGTCAGGGTTCGATCACACTGCAGCTACACTACAGGCAATTACATGCATGATAAGTTCTACTGCCATATTGTAAAATAGAATAATATGCATTATACACTATTTGCTTCTAAACTAGCATGTCATATATGTTTAAATATATATTTTTCTAACATTCTCCATCCTTTGATTGCTTCTATTCTATCCAGAAACATATACAACATTATTTCATTCCCTAGCCTCTTCCTCTCTGGAACGTTTAACTAGGCAAGTCATTTGTTGTACATTTCAGAAAGGATTTCATTTGGTATTAACAAATCCCACTACAGGTCTTGATACTTAGTCTCGTTACAGATACGTCAACAGAGTCCCTGACTAATACTTTCATACAAAGTATCCCGCAACAGACACATGCTCACAATATGAGCAGAACAACACAAATGGCAATCAAGATTTTCAGTTATGAGTGAACCCCATCCACCAAATGGTTTCTGGAAATAGTTCATCAGTGGGTTTGGGCCTGGTTCCGCCATGGCTGATACCTGCTGTATTACCTCTAGGTGGTCGTTGATATCGTGCTTATTATGTGGTACTTAGACACAGCAGTCTTCTTTGATAAGCGCCAAGACGCATCACTTCTCGCCAGGGTGCAGTCGTGAGCCATTACATTTTGTGACACAACAGTTCTCATTGCATTCAGTTCATCAGTCACAAGTTCGAGAGCGAAAAGTCGCATTGCTCATTCCTCCGAGAGGTTTTGACAACTTCCTCAGTTCCCTGATTGATTTCACTGCTCCATAAGCTGGGATTGTTCCAGCCCACGATATAACACTGTCACTCAAGTCCATATGAGTCAATTTTCATTTATCTCTTGCAGAAGAATGATTTTTCCAAACAGCTTCCATTTCACCCACTGGATTAGTAGGTTTCTCGACTGAGTTCCCAGTTCTTCGAGCTATATCTCTTACAGTTCGCTTGCACTCCAGAGGCAATTCTGCAGTATGTCATATGGCTGGAGCCAGGTAACCCAAAAAACAACTGCCGGACCAATTCTCAGGTAACCATTGATATGCTTTTTTCCCACAAACAAAATAACAATATTCTACTTTACTACTGATGCGGGTTAACTCTGCATGTAACATTTTCCTGTCTATAACAGACGACTGTTTATACAATTCAGGATGTTTCTGCACATCTTTCCACGTTGTTCTCATTGCTTAAATACAAATCATGAATGGTGCTACAACTAGTACTGTAATCTTTGG
>NC_056734.1:922138472-922154019 GCF_019279795.1 Protopterus annectens
CCACATCCCATTCCGCACATGGAGGATGTGCAATGGGTACTGTCGGGGTTGCAGCCATGGGCCGTGGGTATGCAGAAATGGGTGTCGGACGATTGGCAGAAGATCCGTTGTCCGCCCGTGGGATGTGGGTATGGCATATGCGTTACTCCACACTGATAATGCAAATCATCTACCGGAGAATGCTAAATGCATCTGTGAAATGTGTACAGCCCTACACCAGTGTCCATGAGGCAGTTCCCATGGATGGACAAAGCGTGCCAAGATGGCACCCATAACTGCACACACCTGGCGGAATCCCACAGCTGTAGTAAGGCAGAACACAGGGGAATACATTTAGGGAGTACAGCAGACACTCCACATAGAATGTCAGGCCGCCGTGCGAATACCGGCGTACACAGCTGTCAACCTGCCAGCATGTGAATGGGGATCACTCGCTTGCATAGCGCGGAACAAATGTGCGACCTGCGGAACACATACTGATGGCACACCCACAACGTCAACTAGGAAGGTTATAGGATGGTTAAGCTATGGCGTACCCACATATAAAGAACATCCTTCAATGAATTAATAGGATCTACATGTTTCGTTCGTGTAAAGTTGACAATACAGAGGCGGGAATGTCCCAATGGGATATCTGCGGATTGGTGAAAGCAATTGTTAGCTTGCAACATTGGAATTACACCATTTGGGTACAGTGGCGGATAACACGGTTTACGTAGTACTACATAATATGGGTACACAAACAGACATCCGTGATTGCTGAACATACGGCAGCAGTCAGACCCACTGGCCAGATGGACACAGTACAATACGTTCTACACTTGACATATGCACATTGGTGTCCATTGTAGGACCCAAAAATTATCCGTATGCAATGTGAACAGGCGGCGATCTAGAGACCCAGAAGACCTGATAGCCGTGACTACGGCACAGCTACATATGTGCACCAACAGCGTTTTCAAGGTTGATGACAAGTGTCCATGAAATGCAGGACATATGGATCGGACTCCCCAGGTTGCCGAGTCCATAGACATGCGTCCACATCCCATTCACGCACACATGGAGGATGTGCAATGGGTACCGTCGAGGGTTGCAGACATGGGATCGTGGGTATGCAGAAATGGGGCTCGGTGTCGATTGGCAGATAATCCGCCGTACCGCCCCGTGGGAGGTATGTGGGTATAGCACATGCGTTACTCCCCACTAATAATGCAAATCATCCACCGGAGAATGCTAAATGCAGCTGTGACATGTGTACAGCCCTCTACCAGTGTCCAGTAGGCAGTTCCCATGGACGGACAAACGTACGGCAAGATGGCACCCATAACAGCAAACCTGGTGGGATCACACAGCTGTAGTAAGGCAAAACACAGGGAATACAGATAGGGACTACAGTAGAGACTCCACATACAAAGTCAGACCGCCGTGCGAATACCGGCGTACACAGCACTCAATCTGCCAGCAAGTGAATGGTGATCACTCGCTGCCATACCCATGGAACAAATGGGCGACCCTGCGGAACACATACTAATGGCACACCAACAACGTCAAATAGAAAGGGTATAGGATGTTAAAGCTATGGCGTACACATATAAAGAACATCCTGCAATGAATCAATAGGTTATCTACATGGTTTGGTTATGTGTTAATGTGACAATACAGAGGCGGGAATGTCCCAATGGGATATCTGCTGGAGGATTAGTGAAAGCAATTGTTAGCCTGCATCATAGAACTTCACCATTTAGGTTCGGTGTGCAGAAGACCAGTTTCACGTAGCACTACATAATATGGGTACTCAAACAGACATCCGTGACTGCTGGACATGCAGCGGTCAAACACACTGGTCAGATGGACACAGTCCACTATATTCTACTTTACATATGCACACGGTGTCCATTGTAGGACCCAAAATTTTATCATACGCAATGCAACCTGCGGGCGGGAGACCCAGATGAAGTAGCAGCCATTGACTCGGCACAACTATATGCACCACCGGCGTGTCCAAGGTTAGCGGCAACATCCATGAACTGCAGGTGATATGCACATGAATCTGAATTGTCCAGTCCAAACAGGTGCGTCACATTCCATTCACGCACACATGGAGGATGCAGCGAATTGCTGTCGGGGCTGCAGCCATGGGATGCCGATGAGTATGCAGAAATGGGTCGGTGTTGATTGGCAGATGATCGTGTCCGCCCCGTGTGAGGATGTAGGTATGGCACATGCGTTACTCCGCACTAGTGTGCAAATGACCCACGAATGCTAAATGCAGCTGTGAAATGTGTACAGCACTATGCAATTATCCGTATACAGTTCCATGGATGGACAATCGTGCGGCCAAGATGGCACCCATAACGCTGCAAACCTGGTGGAATCACACAGCTGTGGTAAGGCACAACACAGGAATACAGATAGGGACTACAGTAGAGACTCCACATACGATGTCAGACCGCGTGTAATACCGAATACCGGCATCACAGCACCCAATCTGCTAGAAGGTGAATGGGGATCACTCGCTACCATACCGCGGAACACATGGCCGACCTGTGGAACACATATACAAATGGCACACCAACAAGCGCCAAGTGGGAAAGTCATAGATGGCGTCACTATGAAGAACATCACGTCAATGATTTAATAGGATCTACATTCTTTGGTTGTGTCCGAATTGCGATAGGCGGACATATCCTAATGGGACATTGGAGGATGACCTAATCCCATCAAAGACATGGGATGGCACCAAAGCACTGCACACATGGGTGGATCTACACCATCCGGTGGACAGTTTAGAATACCCTGGTCAGCGCAGCACTACATAATATGGGTAGCAACCACACATCCGATAGGGAACATACATCAGCGGTCAAACCCACTAGCCAGATGGGCACAGTCCAACAAGGTCTACACTGTACATATGCACAATGGTGTTCATAGTAGGACCCCAGAGATTCAGGGTTCACTTTCAATGTGCAACCAGCCACGATCATGAGACCCACAGCAAAGAACTGACAGAGCGTGTCTACGGTACAGCCAGACATATGTTAACACCCCAGCGTGTTCAGGGTTGATGACAGCTGTCCACAGAATCAGGACATATGTATCAGATATTCCCATATTGTACATAGAGGTGCGTCGTACATCCCATTCCACACATGCAGGATGTGTAATGGGTACCGATCGAGGGCTGCATCCATGTAATCCTGGGTATGCTGAAAGAGTGGCTCGGTGTTGCTGGCAGATAATACGTTGTCCTAAACGCATTCCATGGGAGGGGGGAGTAACGTGCCTTACTCCCCACTGATAGTGCAAAGAGGCATCCACCTGCTAATCACGAAATGCAGGTGGTGAAATGTGTACTGCTCCATACCAGTGTCAAATAGACAATCGCGAGGGATGGACAAGCGTAGGACCTGATGGCACCCATAACCTGGTGTAACCACACAGCTGCAGTGAGGCATAACACAGATGTAATACAGATGGGGAAACCTTGTAGACACTCCAGCCATAATGGGCAAAGCCAGCACCGCTGAATACCACGTACACAGCTGTCAATATGCCAGCACCGGTGTGTCATGTGGTATCACATGGGGCTCCATGTGCGGCGGAGAATGGGTGACCTGTGGCCAACAGCCATACACCTATGGCACAATATCAGCGTCAGCTAGGAAAGCCATACGATGGTGAAACTATGGCGTCCCCACCAATGAAGAACATCCTTCTGAAGTAATAGTGTTAATGTGCAATTGACCATACGAATACACATACTCCACATCAAAGACCGCTGGCACCTTATGGCACACATGCACACATACTGTAGATGGACACAGTCAGCGTAGCGCACATCCACGACAGGTCACATGTGGTACAAGGTTACTCCATAGACATGTAAGCGCTATCACCCAAGGTCCGTGGGCGTTAACACATAACATGTCAGGACGTCCAGGCTTTATATATCACCCTATACACTTCCATGTGTTACTGTTCTGTGCAAACACATGAACATGTAACCACAGCATAAAGCACAGGCAATGTTAACCACACACACATATGTGTAACACCTCAGAAGGCATCCTATTAACACATGGGTATCATATGATATTGTACTATGCGAATACTCAGCATTCAATGATTTAACAATGTATATGGCAGATATGCATAGCATATACACTGACAAGATACAGCGGTACACAACTGAATGAGTGGACAAATGTGTGCTAATGTACACAGCTGTACCTAAACTACATTCCATAGCACGGGGCTTGCTCCACCTGCCTCTCAAAGAGTGCCTCATCAGTGTTCCATCAGACACAAGCGGCCTGGTGTGTGGGCAACCCTCCACCTACTAATCCAAATAGATCCGCATTCTATAGCATAGCTGATGAGGTCCCCTCTGGTATTACAACCACGGGCTAAAACACCGTATGTACCCATGCAGCTTGTGCATGTGCCACACACACATCCGGCAGGCATGGCATTCCTCTGCTGGCCACACACTACAGGGCCACCTGTCTAGTAGGTGTGTCATGTAGGTATACCAAATGCACCATACACACAGCTGTGGTGGTGTGCGCCAAGGAGCCCTACAGCCTAGGGCAGCAGTCGATCTAAGTCCGCAGCCGTGGGAGGGCACAGTCTGCAGGTATGTGGCACAGGCGTGCACATGAAACAGCTGGTCCACAAGGATTACCCATGTGTGCAGCATTAACACATGCATGCAGATGGCTGTAGCGGGACACACACACACATGCATACAGCACAGGTAGACAACACACACCATGAACTAGCCAAGTACACACAAGGTGTATGGCGTGTATGGGTACACTGTCAGGACAGCAAGGATAGCTGAGCTGTCACGATATCCAGCAGATGTCAATACAGTGTGACATCATGTGGAAGACGTGCTGGACAATGAGCCACAGTCATATGTGTCAGGCGTGCAAATATGCGATACATAAGACAGCCGTCCATGCTAGAGCAGCTGGACACACACACAGGGTAGGGCACAGAGATACAGACGACACATGTGGCAGGCCGGGTGTGTAATGTACAGCATCACCCACCATAGCATGCGTGGAGCACACGCACGGTCACAGACACACCAGTACACGAACTGCGTACCATCATCCAGAAACACAGGGATGGCATAGGCAGGATAGGTGTGTTGCGGCGTAAACTAAAAGCAATGTATGAACCCATGCAGCTGGGAGCATGGACACACACACACATGTGGCAGGCATGGTGTTTGGCCACACCCCCACATACCCAAACGCACAAACGTATGACACAGGTATGGAATGCGCTACGTGGACCACCGAGCACACCACCAGCAGAGGCACATGTACAGGTGGGTGGCAACATCCGTAAAGGAATGGCCGCTGATAGCCAAGGTATGTGTTGCGAAGCGTCTAAAAGCATGTTCATCTGCAGAGGCAGCTGGAAACACACACACACGGAAGGGCCGGGAGTCGAACCTACGCCTATCTACATGAACTCACTACAGTATGAAGCATTTACAGAACGCGCTACCGAGTTTACTGAGCACAGCGCTGTCAGAGGCATACTTCTAGGCGGGTGACATCACTCGTAAGACAATAGCTGGCAATAGCCAAGGTATGTGTTGCGAAGCGTCTAAAAGCATGTTCATCTGCAGAGGCAGCTGGAAACACACACACACACGGAAGGGCCGGGAGTCGAACCTACGCCTATCTACATGAACTCACTACAGTATGAAGCATTTACAGAACGCGCTACCGAGTTTACTGAGCACAGCGCTGTCAGAGGCATACTTCTAGGCGGGTGACATCATCGTAAGACAATAGCTGGCAATAGCCAAGGTATGTGTTGCGAAGCGTCTAAAAGCATGTTCATCTGCAGAGGCAGCTGGAAACACACACACACACACACACACACACACACACACACACACGGAAGGGACGGGAGTCGAACCTACGCCTATCTACATGAACTCACTACAGTATGAAGCATTTACAGAATGCGCTACCAAGTTTACTGAGCACAGCGCTGTCAGAGGCATACTTCTAGGCGGGTGACATCACTCGTAAGACAATAGCTGGCAATAGCCAAGGTATGTGTTGCGAAGCGTCTAAAAGCATGTTCATCTGCAGAGGCAGCTGGAAACACACACACACACACACACACACGGAAGGGCCGGGAGTCGAACCTACGCCTATCTACATGAACTCACTACAGTATGAAGCATTTACAGAATGCGCTACCAAGTTTACTGAGCACAGCGCTGTCAGAGGCATACTTCTAGGCGGGTGACATCACTCGTAAGACAATAGCTGGCAATAGCCAAGGTATGTGTTGCGAAGCGTCTAAAAGCATGTTCATCTGCAGAGGCAGCTGGAAACACACACACACACACACACACACACACACGGAAGGGCCGGGAGTCGAACCTACGCCTATCTACATGAACTCACTACAGTATGAAGCATTTACAGAACGCGCTACCGAGTTTACTGAGCACAGCGCTGTCAGAGGCATACTTCTAGGTGGGTGACATCACTCGTAAGACAATAGCTGGCAATAGCCAAGGTATGTGTTGCGAAGCGTCTAAAAGCATGTTCATCTGCAGAGGCAGCTGGAAACACACACACACACACACACACACACACACACACACACACACACACACACACAAGGGCCGAGAACCAACGCCTATCTACATGAACTCACTACAGTATGAAGCATTTACAGAACGCGCTACCGGGTTTACTGAGCACAGCACTGTCAGAGGCATACTTGTAGGTGGGTGACATCACTGCAGAGACAATAGTCCATGGGGAATGAAGCAGAGTGTGCGCAGTCACGCGGCCTGTTACCTGATCACACACAGGTGGCCGTACAGAACTGCTATGCTGCAGTCGAAAACACATAACACTGATCAGTACACCACACAGCGGGATGCACGGGACGCACTTACACTATGAGTTTACCCTATGAGAGGCATACTTCACGCGTGCATGTAGGCAGCCAATGTGGCATAGGCAGCCACATATGTGTCACCTGGATGGTCACCATGGCTATGCAGGATGCCACACACCATGGCTACACGCTAGTAGCGAACAAGCCGGTGGCGACAGTGTGTACCCCGGCGGGTGTACTGGCATACCTCCTACACCTAGCGGTTTGCAAGGGAGACAGACATGCTCACGTATCAACGCGGTCAGATGCGGTGTGCACTGTACTGTGTGTCTATCTACAGCTGCTTACTGGGCATGCTCAGACACAGACTCGGCACAGAGCAGACATGCATACACATGGTGCGGCGGCATGGGTGGCAGAATGTGGACCGTCGTGTGTGTCGGCCACACAACACCAACCCGGCCATGCCACAGGCGTGGCGTTGCAAAGGGATACAGTCATGCACCGGGTATTACTGCAGTCGCGCGGTGTGCACTGTACATCTTCTGTACTGGGCATGCTCAGACACACTTCGGCACAGAGCAGACATGCATACACATGGTCTGCGGCATGGGTGGCAGAATGTGGACCGTCGTGTGTGTCCAGCCACACAACACAACACACACAGACTGTTGGAAGGGACAGGCATGCACGGTATTACCTGCGGTGTCGGAGCGGTGTGCTGTACAGTGTGTCCATCTACACAGCTGCTTACTGGGCATGCTCAGACACTTAGACTCGGCACAGAGCAGACATGCATACACATGGTGCACGGCATGGGTGGCAGAATGTGGACCACGTGTGTCAGCCACACAACAGCAACCCGGCCACATGCCACAGGCGTGGCGTTGCGAAGGGATACAGGCATGCACCCGGGTATTACTGCAGTCGGGTACGGTGTGCACTGTACTGTGTCCATCTACACAACTGCTTACTGGGCATGCTCAGACACTTAGACTCGGCACAGAGCACATGCATACACATGGTGCGACAGCATGGGTGGCAGAATGTGGACCGTCGTGTGTGTCCAGCCACACAACAGCAACCCGGCCATGCCACAGGCGTGGGTGCGAAGCGGGGAATATCCAGGTGCAATTAGCCATGGGTAGGACTGCCCTACAGTTCGTTGCATGCTACAGACCACCCTCCCAAACCCAGGATACCTGCACAGCCGTCCACAGGACACTGGTGAGTGTGCATGCTCTCACAATACAGCCGTATTGGGTGACATCAACCACAGCATAGACACATTATGACACAACACCCTGCACAGGTCCCGGTGTTCATGCTGACTGCTGAAACAGCCAGTTGAACCACTACCCACTGGGGGCATGCAGTTCTGCACATCACATGGGGATGGATATGCTCCACACAGGAATGTACATCCCTCAATGGTGATATCAGACCATATAGTCGATCCACTCGTAATCCACACCTTGCACCCAACACTGGCATGGGAGTCTTAAGTGATGACCTCTCCTCAGCAAATCACACACATCATACGACCCGTGTGGTACCCTACAACTCCTCCATGCCAGTGGTGAACACAGGCCGCACTGCCAACTCCCCTTACAATGCCTTCTCTGAGCACCCCAGGATGTCTGCACGCGATCATGATAACATCAGGACCTTGTCCACCAAAGGTAGGTACATGGTCTGGTGGATGCCAGCCACTGACAAACTGTACATGCCAACAGTTGGAGCTATACATGACAGAGCAATATCAGTACCAGGAAGCCATCACCCATTCATACCGGCACCTCAACATGGCCACACATACAATCATCCAAGGCGGCTTGTGGGAGTGGTACTGCAGAGGAGCACATGAGACAACCATAGGGCCTTCCTTAACTGTGGTAAGGACATGGGTGGGGCCACAGTCATGGGAAATGATCCAGAATGGTACAACGGTCACTGCACCCACAATGACATGCGGTCAACAAACCAGCGGACATGTTCCATGCATACATCCACCCCCCCCCAAGAGGGGACATATCCATCCCACCGGAGTCTAGCCTCCGAAACATCTCATATTCCCTGGAGTGATCTGATATCTGTTAGGCGGTGAACACAGCACCAATGGGCCCCGATGGTGTCCCTGGCTGTGTGCTACCCAACCTCATTGAGGCCCTCGACCCACACATAAGGCTGCTGTGTCATGTTAGCCTTACTACGGGCTAGGTCCCCGCTGGATGGCATACGGCAGCTGTGGCCCCACTATGCCAGGGTAGTGCTCTTATGGACTGTAGACATTCCCGCCCTATCAGCCTGACAAGCCTTGTCTGCAAAGCTGCGGGGAGGTCCATACAGGTGCCCATGAATACAGACAGTGGTGTACAGCCAATACCGGAACATACCCACAACGACTTAGTCAAGGGCAGATCCTGCCTCCCAAACCTGCTCGTCCTGTCTGGAGCGGTCATCAAGGCCATTGATGGGGGTACGTCGGTTTGCACACACTACCATGACCTGGTGGGAGCGTTCAGAACACACTCACGACTCATGGAAAGGCTCGCCAGCGTACATGTGGGGACATATGTCACACGATGGTTCTCAGAATGGTTGGAGGTCACACCACACAGGGTTTGTGTTCCTGGTGCCGTGTCAGACTCTAAGCTGGTCTCAAGTGGAGGCCCACAGGGCTCAGTCCTGGGCCCCCTGCCGTTCGGCATTCGACCATCCAATGTGCATGCAAACATAGGGGGATTGTGGCAGACAAGGTATGCAGATGACTGCACACCGGCCACCATACCCAACACCCCATCTGACCCGGACATCCACCTAGGTCATCATAGACATGGATAACTGGTGCCAGAGCCATGGCCTGCTGCTACATGCCACAGAAGGTGCAGACCTACCCAGTGGGAAGGACATGTTTGCCCTGACGTAACATGTATGTGGTAATCCATTCAACATGGTGGACGTGTTCATGGAAATGGGTACCACACCTGTCAGTAACCTCTGTCAACACACACTATGCCAATGTGGGTGGGAAGACATTCCACTGTGGCCACCTGGTCTGGAAGGAATCACATACACATCAGGGGTGTTCATTGTACCCCTGTACACATCACACACCAGAGCAATGATTGCGTACAATGGCACATCTGGGCTGTACCTAACCTGACACCTGCAGCACTCGGAAGGACCACAAACGTTCCACGCGGGGATAAAGGTGCTGGGACATGTGTCTGCTGCCCGACCAAAGGGACTCCGGCCATATACCTTCCCAGCACGACTGCTCTGTGGTGATCTGTGCCTGTATACACGCCCATGTCCAACCTGGGTGACATGGACATGTTCCACCTCCTAGGCTCCAGGCCGCAAACACGGCCACAGAAGCGACTGTCAGACACCTCACCACAAAGATGACTAGGACATGCTGGGGAACAGGGTCAAGCCGAGACCCTCAATAGAGACCCCCCACAACAACGGAGAGGATTGGATTGCCAGCCCATGTGAAGCAGAGGCCATGACTGCCTTTGTCCAGGAGTAATCATGGCGTGTGGATGTGTGATCATAGGTATGCCAGGCATCATCTCTGTTTCAGTGCTGGGCAGGGACAGGAGACTGATGGATGTGGTATCCTCATCCTAAGGGTGTTAGCAGCCACACACAGTCTTGCTAGGTTTACACATGCCGTATAGGGCACATAGCCTGGTATGTAATGCCCTATGTACCTATGGGGGTCCATGCGGTTGCGGTACCTGTGCTATGCTGATATTGCCAGATGTGCCTGTGGGTACCCACGACACGTGGGGAACTGATAACATGTGCCTATGTACCTATGTAGGGTCCATGCCGGTTGCGGGTACCTGTGCTATGCTGATATTGCCAGATGTGCCTGTGGGTACCCACTACACGTGGGGAACTGATAACAGTGCTCCCAGTAGGCACATGCAAGTACACCATAATTGGCATACGGGTTAACTGAACCAACATGGTGCTACACATGCCACCACCGCATACTGTGTACACAGAGCAATGACTGCTGCACCTGCACTACATGGTATGTCTGCTGCATGATGTCAGTGCACAACACACATCACATACGCACCTGTCACCTGCCATACACAACCACCACAACATACACATGCACTATGCAGACACAGGTATCACATACTCCTCTCACTATCTTGTCCACCCTGTGCATCAGATTATGTTTGCATAACCGTACACCGATGGTGTAGCTCACGGTTCTGCGGCAGAGACTTCATCATATGCACAGTGTGATATGTGTGCCACAGGCATAGGCTGTACCAATGGATGACATCATGTGTGTGTGTAAGGGCCTGTGCATTTACTGGGCATGACTGTGCAGAATGCATGTGGATGTGGTGGAGCCCTACAGTTGTGTTTGCTGTGTGTGGGTATGTGTGTACACAGTTCAGTCATCTGTGATGCCTACACGGGGTATACTTGGCAGCCCCAGACTGTACAGTGCAGGTGGTATGGCTCACTGTGTCCGCCTGCGGCGACCTGACCCGTGCCTGCCTGGGGTCACGGGCACTACCGGTGGAGGTATAGAGTGGCCACTCTCCGATGACACATGTCCGCTGGAAAGCGTGTCCACGCTGGGGCTCCAGGGCCACGCCCGTGGCCTGCTGTGTCCTGGTGTGGTTGGTGTAGTAGCAGCTGCACTGCTGCTGCTACCAGCACTGTGTGGGTGGGCATGGGAGGTGGCACGCACACGCCACCGCATGGTGGTGTTACCGGCCCACGCCCGCGTGCCCTATGCCTCACCCCTACCAGGTGTTCCAGCACGGACAGCTCACGCTCACGGATGGCCATGCCTCGGTCGAGGATCCCAGCCATCTCACCCAATCTCCTATCCAGAACATCGGCAAGATGCTGTTGGGCATTCGCCAATGACTGGATGTTCTCATTTAAGGAACGGATTGCGGACCTCTGCAGCCTCTGCCCTTCCTGGTTCTGCCGTTCGCCACGTGCCTGGCGCACCATTACAGTCTGGAACATGCGTCTGGTTATACCAGCTGCTGCACCCATATGTCGCAGGTGTATGTCTAGCAGTGCTCCTCCTACGAGAAGCACCTGCCACATGCCTGTGTGGCACTCCACCAGTCATTACACTGGCATCATCGTGTGTACCCGCACCTTCTGCAGCCACCACACATTCCTGCTCGGTGCCAACAGACGCTGACTGTCCGTCATCTATGGGCAACGGTGTTGGGGTACGCATCTGAACCGTGCGGGGATGAAGGGGACGTAAGTGTGACCATTCTCCAATGGCACAGTGTCTACCCGTGACGTCCCTGCCTGTGCCTCATGCACATGGTAATCACCACTAGTATATGTGGGGACACTAGCATGCAGATGGACCGCGGGAGAGCGCACCTACAGCACACACCGTAGTTACATTACACACGCACACACACACACACACACACACACACACACACACACACACACACACACACACACATGTATGTTATTGACACACAGATACACACACATGCAGACACATCATGCATGTGCAGGTGGCATGCAGCACACCACAGCAGTGAATGCAGCCCAGACATTAATAGTGGCAGTATGCATACTGCCCTGGGGACACTACAACAGGCAGGTGTCTTTTAGTGGGCATGCAGTACACACATTCATGGTAGTTTGCATGCACGCAAACATGCGGTATCATGTGGACAATGGTGTCCCACCACATGCACCACATCACAACAGATGTGTGTACTGTGCCACTGCACGGTAGCAGGACACAGGTATGTTTCTGTGCATCGTGACCTGGGCGCTTACATTGCCATGTCTGAAAGTCATGTTCAGCTGCTCAGCAGCATGCGTATCATGGTGGACATGTGGTGGCACCTCTGGTGGTGCAGCGGGCATTCCAGTTCACTGGTGTACCACATCGGATGTCCAGGTGGGTCCACTACAGTGATGAGCCCACTATGTGTGGACAGGGTGCACGGTGACTACCCACTGCGGATGTACTGTGTGGCAACATGCCTGTAGGTATCACCCATGGCCTTGTTTGTCTGGGTCATCGACAATTGTGTGTGATGGACATCGTGCATACAGGCCACTGTGGTGGCCCATGTGGACATACAACTACTAGTCTGAGGTGTCACATTCCCGGCTATGCAGACATTGTGGATGTCTGCTATGCCGTCATTCACATGGTCATGTCATGGGTGTGACAATGTTGCAGACAGACATCCACGTGCATGGGACATGTCATGTGTCTGTGCACACCAATGCAGGGCATGTCACAGTGGTAACACCTATGCTCTGGCCTCATGACAGCTCACTATGTGGTACTGTCTGCATACCACAAGAGGCATACCAATGCATACTACACATGCAGCCATTGTGGAACACCTACACCATTGTATGCATAGCTGACTGCATATCACACCAATGGGTTATGTGGTGTCATGCCACTCTATACACGGTTGTATCTACTGTACATGGGTGGTGTGTGTGTGTCGGTGGTGCAACCTGTATACCAGTGACTGGGGCACACCCAGGAGTGCATGTCATACCTGGACACATGGGGAATATCAATACCACCGTATCATGCCTTTTACTAGCAACAGACTTACCTGCGACAGACCCTTGTGACTGTGCGACACGCCAGACATACCTGTATAGGGATGACACAAAGGTATACACATTATCCATTACTATCGCCACGGTAAGCACTGTGCATGTCACATCATGCACCTGTGTGTTAGCATGTGCTATGCACATGTCTGCAAACACAACATAGCATACTGTAGTATGCATCTTGTGTGGCCATATACCTGGCATGTGTTGCTATATTATGTGTTGTACTATGACACCCACTCCTACGTCGCTTATCATACAAACATGCAACACTGACTTACCAGGCAGCTCCAAGCTCGTTGGTTGGGAGACACCCACCTCCACGATGGACGCGAGGGTTTCAGCGTGTTGTTCCATGGGTGTCCCCAGACTGGCCAGGAGCTCCTCCGTGGCTGTGAGTGGGGGCTGGGTTTGTGGACCACCACCTGTCCCACCCTGTTGTCTGGCGATACAGCCGCACGCTTCGTCTCGCATTACGCCGGATTAGATCTGTGCAGTGCCTATGATCTGTTGATATAAAAGCGTTGCGGGCCACCCAGGTGTTCACCTCCCAGCGCATAATAATCCCGCCACATCTCCTCCCGTTGTGCCTGCGGCACATGGCTAAACAAGATGTCGTAATTGCCGCGTAGCAACGGTATTAGCACCTCGCCTTTCCTGTCGTACAAAGGCAGGCAGCCGAACGGGCATTATCTGTAAGATATACGATGGTGACAGTCACATTTACTGCCAAAAGCCGGCATACCGCTGGAAATACATTGCTGTGACATGTACAAGATGTGCACAGTAGGCTCTGCAAGGCAGCATGGCAGTGAGACAGCCGGTGTGTTGCCATCACACCATGGAGCAGTGGGTGTCATATCATATCTGTGTGTCACCATCACACTGTACACGCACTCCATGTTGATGTTAGCCTGCTGTGGACATGTACCGCCGCACCTGTGTCCATATCAGTTGGCACGGTCCCGCGTGACAACGGTTCACGCCCACCTGGATGCATGTCACCAGACATCACGAAGTGCCACAGAACGCCAGCGGCACTGTACACATACACATGGATACCGCCAGCATGTGTTGTGCCATGCAATATCCACACAGCACTGTACGGGTGTTGGACAACTTGCCACGGCTCACCTGTGTTGCACATGTGATACACATGGGACAATGTGTAACCATGCCACATTAGCAGGAAAGGTCATGCATAGCATGTACACACACATTGTCCACAGCAACACACAGCACCTGTAACACCACAGGGTGCATCACCGCAACATTACTGCTGTGGATGGTTGATAGTGACAGTGCCTTTTGTCCATCGCACCATGTAGGACTGTGATAGCACATGCAGCCTTGCTGGGCAGGGCTGCATGGTATGGCAGGGTATGCCACATACATGGCACTGGGATGTGATCCACCTAGGGGGGGGATGATATTGGCAGGGTGGCTGTCCATTCCATATGTCATTGCTATGTGTATATGGACATTACACATGTCTATCACCATGGTGTGGACACTGGCCTTATGCAAGGTAGGCTGCACGCTGCTTGGTGGCCGTGTGTCTGGTGCATGCAGGTATCGCACATCCATGCATACACTGTAACCCTGACAGGTGCTATGTGCTGCGATATTGATTAACACAGTGCTGTATGTGGCCACACACTGCTATCCCGTGCACATGGATGGTTGCCTGTACTGACGTGGGTACCACATATGTCTACATCCAGTGCCTGCTGCCACCCCCATGTCTGCTGGTGCACTGCACACCGCCATCCCTCCCTCTGGAAACGTGGTGTTGGGCACAGCATAGGTATCCATGTATGGGGACAGGGATGTTCACATAGCAGGGGCACTGATGGTATCGTCGATCTGACCATACACGTATGACGCACCCCTCACACATACAACCCATTCATTATGTTGTTCACAACGGTGACACAGCTATACTGCTGGGGGACATTCACAGATGTACATACACAGATGCATGCACATCCGTCTGTGGCATGGCCTGGACTATTGGTGTGGTTCCCTAGCGTGTTTG
>NC_056734.1:922154519-922269519 GCF_019279795.1 Protopterus annectens
GACAGTTTGAACAGTACACATTTGAAAACGAACAGAAAAATGAAAAATATATTTTTGAAATGGACAAATGTCCATGATTAATGAAATGTTCACATACCATTATTTAGTGGGTGTTGTTATATGGAATTATAGGGTTAGGCGATAGAAAGTGATGACACATTCATATGTTACACATTGATTTACATTTGTAATAGGTACACAATTAAGTTGAGGCTGATGTTTCAAAATAAATTTTATTTGACTGTCAAGCTACACCTGTTACAAATACATCACCATCCTACTTATTTTGAATTTGATCAGATACATCATCCTGCTACACTTTGATGACAGGACAGGGGACAACTATGGCTGTTTAGTCTGTCAGATAATCATTCATTCTATCTGCAAATTGTTTACTGTGATCACCATATACAGCATTTGGCCTAGACATTCCAGATTCTGACACACTGAAATCAGTTTGGGATATTAAGTTGTACTTCCCACATGCATTTAGTTCTGTAGAAACACACTGGGGCTAATATATTCAGGGGTTATTACTACTTTATTTATTCATACATGACCCTTTCTGTCACTCTCACACATCCTGCAACTTCTCAGTTCAGGTTGCTACTTCTAGGCTTTGTTCACATGTTAGACTGGTGGTGATTCAAACACTTTCCAACAGCCTCACTTCTGTCATGATTCAGCATTTCAACAGGGGATATATCTCACATGTGACTACCTCAGATTCTGACGCTGTACTCTTGAGACTACTGCAGGTTACACTATTTTAATTAATGGTGGGACATCTGTATTACAGCACTGTTTAATTCTATCAATTATATTTCCAGTTACACTTGCATACTGATGAACTTGTTGCAGCCATACCTGCAGATTTTCAAATCTTGCTTGCACATTATATTACTTTTAATCAATACACTGCAGTGTTCTGATACATGCTACAGTATAATATTTATTTACAAGTACTGGGTGGGGTTACTAACCTGCATGGTGGCGCATCCACACCAGCCTACGGGCATGCACCTCGCGATTCATAGAGCGGACACCTGCAGCTGTAATACGAAAGAAGTAATATTGGACTACACATCTCCATGGTATCAGCTAGTTGAAATCCTTACATACATAAGTAAAATGTGACTTACTCAGTAGTGGGGCGTTGGGCATATCCCGGGCCTCCTGAATCCATTCGGACAACTGGTCTTCCTTGCGTCACTTCAGGTCCGCATGGTGGTGACGGACCTGCTCACCAGTGCGTGGAATGCCAGTAGCACTGGTCAGATCACGAGTCAACTGGTCCCATGCCTCTGCCCTATACGCTCCCCATGAGACCTGGCCCTGCATGAGTTGGGCCTCGTGATGATGGACAAGGAGCCAGACCATGTATCTGGACTCCTCAACGCCCCAACGCTGTGCTCGAAAGCAACGTCCCTCACCTACTCCACTCATTCTAACTGCAGGTCTGTTCTACAATCGTTTCTGCTGTGTATTCCCGCCTATGGGGCTTATATATGCAGCTTTTCCCGCACATTTCTCTGATTGGCCGTTTTGGAATTGTATCTACTTCACTGAAAATGCTTTCTCATGCTCCATTCTGGATTTTATCCCATATATATGCTATTTCTGCATTTCATGGTATTGCTGTCATGGCTTAGTGGTGAAGTACCTTGATTCTAGTGCATGGTATCCTGGGTTCGACTCTGGCAACTGACTTTTGATTTTCCTGACAGAAATGAGTTGAGGACCTGTCAATCAAACTTGCCAAAAGCACTTTTAAGCATTTAAAACCAGGTCTGCGCTCGTTTGCGCGGAGGTAACGTATGCACACTGGCAGTTAGCCTGTGGGAGCGGCGCGCAAACGGTGTGCGCTGGGATAAACCTTAATTGGCTAGTGACACACATGTTCAGCTAAGCACAGCTAGTTGCAAACGGTTTCAGCCTATTAAACCGGTGCTTAGCAATGGGCATACAGTTTGCAGCTTTTTAAACACTACTCAGCTACGGGCATTCCGTCTCACAGCAGCTTAGCTATCAGTACATTTCTGACTATTTTTATTATTGTGTTACTTCGGAATATATGCTCCATTTCATTCCATTTTACAAAAGGGAATACATTTACATTTGTACAATACTGTCAGGGGGCTTTTGCGTGCTTATTTACAAAAAAAAAAAAAAAGTTGTTGTCGGAGCTCGAACCCTGCCTGCCTACTCTTAGGCCGGCAACTCTACCGCTAAGCTATTACTTCTTGGCTTACTTTGCATATTTAGTTCTTATATCCTTTTCCACTGACTGCTAACTGTGATTGCGCTTAGTAGCACACCCAGCTGGCACACAGTAGCAAACATTTACGGGGTTTAAAAAAAAAAAAGGTTTTAATTTAATTTTATAACATCTCTTCTTATACAGTGATGGTCTATCGGGGCATGTGTTGTGTAGTGTGTTTATTCACATTTCCATGGCCTCTCTCGTGGCTGTTTACTTTCAGCCATTCTAGTCTTCCGGGGGCGTGTCCGCTTGCAGGGCTTAGCCTACAGACACGCCCCCTACTCTCTTACACGGACCGTGTAAGAGTTACTAGTGTGATTCAGCATGCCTCATGCACCTCATGCATATGCATGACATGCTGACATCACACAGTTTCACTGCAGCCTCCGTGTAAGAGTTATAACTCTTACATGGAGGCTTCCTGAATTTGGCCCTCTGCCTTCTCCCACAATTATTTTCAACATTCTACTGATTTCAGCATTTGTTTATCAATTTTCTATCAGCTCCAGTAAGCATTTTCAACATTCTACCAGTTCTAGCAAGCATTAATCAGCATTGTTACAACTACGGTCAGCATTTATCAGCATTGTACTGACTCATCAAGCATTTAGCAGCACTCTACCAACTTCAGCAAACATTTATCAACATCCTATGTACTCCAACAAGTATTTATCAACATTTGACCTACTCTACCAAGTATTAACCAGCATTCTACATAACCTAGCAAGCATGTATCAACATTCTACATACTCCAGCAAGTATCTGTCAACATTCTACCAAATGTAGAAAGCATTGATCAGCATTCATACAACTCCAGCCTGTAGATTATCAACATTCTATCAACTCCAGCAAGCATATAGCTACATTCCACCAATTTCACCAAGCATTTATCAAAATTCTACATACTCTAGCAAGCATTTATCAACATTCTACCAACTCCAGCAAATATTTAACTATATTCTACAAACTTCAGCAAGCATTCATCACCATTCTAAATACTCCACCTACCATTTGCCAACATTCTACTTTCTCCAGCAAGCATTTTCAACATCTTGCTGCCTCCAACAAGCATGAATCAAAATTCTACCAGATCTAGCAAACATTTAACAACATTCTACTAACTTCAGCAAGCATTCATCCCATAAAAAAATACTCCACCAAGCATTTGCCAACATTCTACTTACTCCAGCAAGCATTATCAACATTGTACCAACCCAACAAGCATTTATCAACATTCTACCAGCTCTAGCAAGAATTTATGAAGATTCTATATTGTCTAGCAAGCATTTATCAACAGTCTATCAACTCCAGCAAACATTACTTAACATTCTACCAAGTCCAGCAATCATACTTCACCATTCTAAATACTCCAGAAAGAATTTGCCAACATTCTACTTACTCCAGCAATCATTTTCATCATCCTACTGACTCCAGCAAGCATGTATCTACATTATAGCAGCTCCATCAAGCATTGAACAACATTCTGCCAACTCCATCAAGCATTCATCACTATTCTAAATACACCGGAAAGCATTTTCCAACATTCTACTTACTACAGCAAGCATTGGTCAGCATTCAACTAATTCCAACTATCATTTAACAACATTCAACTAATTTCAACCAGTTTTATCATCATTTGCCAAATCCAGCAAGCATTTAAGAACATTCTATGTTCTTCAGCCAGCATTTATCAGCATTCTGCCATCTCCAGCAAGCATGGGTCAACATTCTTCCTACCCCACCCAGCATTTTCAACATTTACTGACTCTAGTAATTTTCAACAGTCTACTACCTCCAGCAAGTATTTAACAACATTCTGCCAATTCCAATTATCATTTTTCAAGATTTACTGACTCCAGCAAGCAGTTATCAACATTCTACGTAAACCACTAAGCAATTGTCAAAATTATACCATCTCCATCAAGAATTTACCAACATTCTACATACTCCAGGATGCATTTATCAACATACTCCAAAGTCCAGTAAGTATATATGAACATTCTACCAAATCCGGTCAGCTTTTTCAGCATTCTAATAACTCCAGCAAGCATTTATCAACATTCTACCAGCTCCAGCAAGCATTTATCAACTTTCTACATACTCTAGCAAGCATTTATCAACATTCTGTCCACTACAGCAAACATTTAGTAACATTCTACCAAGTCCAGCAAGCATACAGCAGCATTCTAAATACTCCAACAATCATTTGCCAACATTCTACTTACTCCAGCAAGCATTATCAACATTGTACCAACCCAGCAAGCATTTATCAACATTCTACCAGCTCTAGCAAGAATTTATGAAGATTCTACATTGTCTAGCAAGCATTTATCAACAGTCTATCAACTCCAGCAAACATTACGTAACATTCTACCAAGTCCAGCAATCATACTTCACCATTCTAAATACTCCAGAAAGAATTTGCCAACATTCTACTTACTCCAGCAATCATTTTCATCATCCTACTGACTCCAGCAAGCATGTATCAACATTATAGCAGCTCCATCAAGCATTGAACAACATTCTGCCAACTCCATCAAGCATTCATCACTATTCTAAATACACCGGAAAGCATTTTCCAACATTCTACTTACTACAGCAAGCATTGGTCGACATTCAACTAATTCCAACTATCATTTAACAACATTCAACTAATTTCAACCAGTTTTATCATTTGCCAAATCCAGCAAGCATTTAAGAACATTCTATGTTCTTCAGCCAGCATTTATCAGCATTCTGCCATCTCCAGCAAGCATGGGTCAACATTCTTCCTACCCCACCCAGCATTTTCAACATTTACTGACTCTAGTAATTTTCAACAGTCTACTACCTCCAGCAAGTATTTAACAACATTCTGCCAATTCCAATTAGCATTTTTCAAGATTTACTGACTCCAGCAAGCAGTTATCAACATTCTACGTAAACCACTAAGCAATTGTCAAAATTATACCATCTCCATCAAGAATTTACCAACATTCTACATACTCCAGGATGCATTTATCAACATACTCCAAAGTCTAGTAAGTATATATGAACATTCTACCAAATCCGGTCAGCTTTTTCAGCATTCTAATAACTCCAGCAAGCATTTATCAAAATTCTACCAACACTAGCAAGCATTAATCAACATTCAATCAACTCAGGCAAATAGATTATCAACATTCTATCAACTCTAGCAAACATTTAACAAAATTCCAGCAAGCATTTATCAACATTCTACATACTCTTACAAGCAATTATTCACATTCTACCAGCAAGCATTTAGTAACATTCTACTTACTCTGGCAAGTATTTATTAACATTCTCCTAGCTCCAGCAAGCATTGATCAACATTCTTCTACCTCCAGTAAGCATTTAACAACATTCTACTAATTCCAACCAGCATTTGTAAACATTCTACTGACGCTAGTAAGTAATTTTCATCAGTCCGCTACATCCAGCAAGCATTTAACAACATTCTTCGAATTACAATCAGCATTTATCAACATTCTACATACTCTAGCAAGCTTTATCAACATTCTATCTACTCCATCAAACATTTAGTAACTTTCTACCAAGTCCAGCAAGTATACATCACCATTCTAAATACTTCAGCATGCATTTGCCAACATTCTACTTACTCCAGCAAGCATTGGTCAACATTCAACTAATTCCAACTATCATTTAACAACATTCAGCCAATTCCAACCAGTTTTATCATCATTTGTTGATTTCAGCAAGCATTTATCAGCATTCTACATAACCACCAAGCATTTGTCAAAATTATACCATCTCCATCAAGAATTTAACAACATTCTACATACTCCAGGATGCATTTATCAACATTCTTCATAGTCCAGTAAGTATTTATGAACATTCTACCAAATCCTGTCATCTTTTATCAGTGTTCTAATAACTCCAGCAAGCATTTAGCAACATTCTACCAACACTAGCAAGCATTAATCAGTGTTCATTCAACTCAGATCTATAGATTATCAACATTCTATTAACTCCAGCAAACATTTAGCAACATTCCACAAATTCAAGCAAGCATTTATGAACATTCTACATACTCTAGCAATCGTTTATCCACATTCTACCAGCATTTAGGAACATTCTACTTACTCTAGCAAGTATTTATGAACATTCTACTAGCTCCAGCAAGCACTGATCAACATTCTGCTACCTCCAGTAAGCATTTAACAACATTCTACAATTTCCAACTAGCATTTGTAAACATTCTACTGATTCCAGCAAGCATTTATCACTAGTCTTCTTACTCCAGCAAGCATTTATCAGCAACCTATCAATTCCAACCAGAATTTATCAACATTCTAACAACTCCAGCAAGCATTTATCAAGATTCTATGTTCTTCATCCAGAATTTATCAGCATTCTGCCATCTCCAGCAAGCTTGTGTGAACATTCTTCCTACCCCACACAGCATTTTCAACATCTACTAACTCTACTAAGTAATTTTCAACAGTCTACTACCTCTAGCAAGTATTTAACAGCATTCTTCCAATTAAAATCAGCATTTATCAACATTCTACTGACTGCAGCAAACATTTATAAACATTCTATGTAATACACCAATCATTAATCAATGTTATACCAACTCCATCAAGAATTTGCCAACATTCTGCATACTTCAGGAAGCATTTATCAACATTCTACACAATCTGGCAAGCATTTATCCACATTCTACCAACACCAGCAAGCATTTAGCAACATTCTACTTACTCTAGCAAGTTTTAGTCAACATTCTCACAGACCCAGCAAGCATTGGTCAACATTCTACTACCTCCAGCAAGCATTTAACAACATTCTACCAATTCCAACCAGCATTTGTCAACATTCTACTGTTTCCAGCAAGTATTTATAAACATTCTATGTTCTTCGGCCAGCATTTATCTACATTCTAGATCTCCAGCAAGCATTTGTAAACATTCTGTCTTCTTCTGCAATCATTTTTAACATTCTGCGGATTCCAGCAAGTGTTTACCAATTTTCTACCAGCTCCACCAAGCATTTTCACATTTTACCAGTTCTAGCAAGCATTGCTCAACGTTGTTACAATTCCAGTCAGCATTTATCAATCTTCTGCCAACTCCAGCAAACATTTAGCAAAATTCTACCAACTTCAGCAAGCATTTCTCAACACTCTATGTACTCTAACAAGTATTTATCAACATCCTACCTACTAGTTATCAACATTCTGTGAAATCATCCAAGCATTTATCAAAATTATACCATCTCCATAATGAATTTACCAGAATTCTACATACTCCAACAAGCATTTATCAATATTCTAAATACATCAGTAAGCATTTATGAACATACTACCAAATCCAGCCAGCTTTTATTAGCATTCTAATAAATCAAGCAAGCATTTATCAACATTCTACCAACACTAGCAGACATTACTCAGCATTCATTCAAATCAGGCCAGTAGATTGTCAACATTCTATCAACTCCAGCACACATTTTTGCAATATTCCACCAATTCCAGCAAGCATGTATCAAATTCTATATACTCTAGCAAGCATTTATCCACATTCTACCATTTCCAGCAAGGATTTAAAAACACTCTACCAACTCCAGCAGGCATTCGTCACCATTTTAAAATCTCCAGGAAGTATTTGCCAACTTTCTACTTACTCCAGCAAGCATTTTAAACATCCTACTGACTCCAGCAAGCATTAATCAACATGCTACCAATTCCAACCAGCATTTATGTACATTCTACTGACTCCAGCAAGCATTTATCAACATTCTGTGTAATCAACTAAGAATTTATCAAAGTTTTACCATCTCCATCACGAATTTACCAACATTCTACATACTCTATCAGGCATTTATCAACATTCTCCATAGACCGGTAAGCAGTTATAAAAATTCTACCAAGTCCAGACAACATTTATCAGCCTTTTAATAACTTCAGCAAGCATTTATCAACATTCTACCAACAGTAGCAGAAATTACTCAGCATCCATTCAACTCAGGCTAGCAGATTATCAACATTCTATCAACTCCAGCACACATTTAGCAGCATTCCGCAGATTCCAGCAAGCATATGCCAATATTCTACATACTCTAGCAAGCATTTATCCACATTCTACTATCTCCAGCAAGGATTTAAAAACACTCTAGTAACTCCAGCAGGAGTTCCTCGCCATTTTAAAATCTCCAGCAAGCATTTGTCAACATTTTACTTAATCCAGCAAGCATTTTTAACATCCTACTGACTCCAGCAAGCATTTACCAACATTCTACCAGCTCCAGAAAGCATTTATCAACATTCTATATACTCTAGCAAGCTTTATCAAAATTATATCCCCTCCATCAAACAATTAGTAACATTCTACCAAGTCCAGCGAGCATACATCACTGTTCAAAATGCACCAGCAAGCATGTGTCAACATTCTACTTACTCCAGCAAGCATTTTCAATATCCAACTGACTCCAGCAAGCATTTATCAGCATTCTACCAGCTCCGGCAAGCATTCATCAACATTCTACATACTCTAGCAAGCTTTATCAACATTCTATCCACTCCAGTAAGCATTTAGTAACATTCTACCATGTCCAGCAAGCATACATCACCATTCTAAATACTCCAGCAAGCATTTGTCAATATTCTACTTACTCCAGCAAGCATTTTCAACATCCTACTGACTCCAGCAAGCTTGTATCCACATTCTACCAGCTCCATCAAGCATTTAACAACAATCTGCCAACTGCAGCAAGCATTTCATCAGCATTCTAAATACACAATCAAGCATTGTTTGCTGGAGGTGGTAGAATGCTGATGAATAACTGGAGGACTACTTAGAATGTTTATAAATGCATGCTGGAGTATGTTGAATGTTGATAAATGGTTGCTGGTGTAGGTAGAATGTTGACAAATGGTGGCTGGAGTTGATAGAATGTTGATAATGCTTGTTGAAATATATAGAATATTGATAAATGATTGCTATTATGGGTAGTATATATATTAAGCTTCCTGGACTTGGTGGAATTTTGACAAATGCTTGCTGGAATTAGTGTATTGTTGATAAATGCTTGCTGGAGTTGGCAGAAAGTTGATAAATGCTTGCTAGAATTAGTAGAAAGTTGATAAATGCTTGCAAGAGTACATAGAATGTTGCTTAATGGATTATGGAGTATGTGGAATGTTTATAAATATGTAATAAAGTAAGTAGAATGTTAAAAAAGCTTGCTGCAGTAGGTAGAATGTTGTCAACATTCTACCAGCTCTAGCAAGTAATTATCAACATTCTAAACAAATACTGCCAGCATTTATTAACATTCTACTGACTACGGCAACTATTTATCAGCATTCTACCAGCTCCAGCAAGCATGGATGAAGATTCTAATAACTACAGATAGCATTTAATGACATTCTACATACTCTAGCAAACATTTATTAGCATTCTACATACTCCAGCTATCATTTATCAAGATTCCTCCAACTCCAGCCAGCATTTAATATTCTAAAATTTCCAGCAAGCATTTGCCTACATTCTACATAGTCCAGCAAGCCTTTTCAATAGTCTACTGACTCCAGCTGGCATTTATCAACATTCTACCAACTCCGTCGAGTATTTGTCAACATTCTGGAGTAGACAGAATGCTGATAAATGCATGACAATGTTGGTAGAATGTTGATAACTGCTTGCTGGAGTAAGCAGAATGCTGGTAAAGTCTTGCTGGAGATGGTAGAATGCTAATAAACGTGGCTGGAGTTGGTAAAATGTTGATAAATGTTTGCTGGTGTATGGGGAATGTTGATAAATGCTTGAAGGAGTAGCCAGAATGTTTACAAATGCTTGCAGGAGATGATGGAATGTAAAAAAAATGATGGCTGGAGAACATAGAATGTTGATAAATGCTTGCTGGACTTGCTAGAATGTTGATAAGTATTTGCTGCAGTTGGTAGAATGTTGACACATTCTTGCTGGAGTACATACAATGTTGATAAATGCTTCCTGGTGTTGATTGAATGTTGATAATTACTGGCTGGGGTTGGCAGAATGTTGATAAATGTGTGCTAGAGTACTTAGAATGCTGATAAATACTTGCTGTATTTGGTAGAGTATTGATAAATGATGGCTGGAGTTGCAAGAATGTTAAGAAATGCTTGCTAGAGTTGCTAGAATGTTGATAACATTTTATCCAATACAGCAAGCTTTTGTCAACATTCAGTTTAGTTTAGTAAGCATTTACCAACATTCTACTGACTCTAACAAGCATTTATCAATATTCTACCAAACTAGGAAGCATTGATTAACATTCTAGCATTTTACAACATTCTGTCAACTCTCAAAAATAGAAAACAAAGACTGAGGTGAAATAATTGTATAAATTATTATTAAGTTTTTAGATGTGTATTTATCTTTATTTATTGTATTCATTATATATATATATTCTATATTTTATATTTAGTATTCATTAGAATTTTAGTTTTTATGAATGTTATATAAATTTTTTAAAGATAATGACTAAAATAGTTGCTATTTAAGGTTGGTGTTTCTTTAAGGAACATTTTATATCATTGATTAATTGTTCTAATGATTTCATTAGAAAGACACTATATAAGCACTTTTTTAACATGGGTCAGTATAGGTTTGATGAAGCTGTATTGCAAAAGTGCTCACCAACTGAATTTGCTGCTAATAAAGAAAGTTTTTATGTATATGCTCAGAATTGAGTTTGGATTTCTCAGTTATTCTTGCTTGGATTCGTATTGAACTGAAGGTCTGAAGAGACATGGAGCTGTATACTTTAACCAATATTGACTTATTTACAGCCTGGTTCGACTGCGAACAGTTATCCTTTATATTTCTTATATACTGGCTCTGTACTATTTTCTGTTTGCGGTCGTTTATCCACTGGTGTTATTTTTGTTTATTTTGGTTATTTATCATGTTGGTTCTTTATACCACAGTGGTACCATGGCTGAATTGATGGGGAGCAACCCGGACAATAACTTGGAATTGCCTTATAACCCTGATAACCTGCAATTGAAAAGACAGCCGCATGAGTGGCTCCAGCATTGCCTAGCTGCTGACGTCAACCCGTTAGCCCAGTATGAACCAACTATGTCTAACGACAGTGCTGAGTAGTGAAGATTTTGAGAGAATGAACTCGGCTTTAAGTTCGTTAGAGTTTGATCTATTGAAGTTGAAATGTCTACAGATGCAACGTTTTCATTTTGAGATTTGCATCCATAAAAGGATTATACTGCAGGGACTGAGGGTATTGAAAATACCGACTACCGGCAATACTTATCTGGGTCTTCTAAGCCATTGGCAACAGCTCAGCATAGAGGTGAGCATTAACTATATGAAACTTTTAAATGAATTATTCATGCCTGAGGAGCTTATTTTACAAGAAGCTATCAAGAAGAGACAAAATGACTTGTATAATGATTTTAGGAGTAACGTTGTAGAACCACGACTTGACCTTTTAATTGACAATGTCTATCTCTTTGCAAAGAGATTTCTTGAGCAGAAAAAGCATAAATTGTTGAGAAATACTAATGATTTTTTGCATGGCCAGGTCTTCACCTGGCCTTGGAACAATACGAATGTGTGGAATAGACAGTCTGTTTCCCGTAATAGACCAGGTAATTTACCTGTGTCTAGTAGTAATGATGATGGTATGATTAATAATGTTTTAAATAAACAACTTGTTATTAATGATAATGTCTGTAACAGTCAGGCTGTCAATATTAATACTAATAGTAATAATGATTACACTGGATGTCCTACAGTAGCACCAGATGACAGTGAATATCCAGCTAGGAAATCTAATGTAACTTTGATAAATAAAGAAGATGCACAGCTGAATGGCGCCAATGCATCTGGCATAAAAGCCACAAATAGTGGTGCTTCTAGCAGTAATGGCCCAGTAGTATGTAGTAAGATATATAGCACACAGCGTGGTACTTGTAAAGAACAAGAGACACCTAGCCCTCTCCCAATAGCAGAAACATACCACCGGGGAGGAATCGCTCAATGAGCAGGGGGAGGCAGAAGAGGAAGGCATCAACAGGTGAAATTAAGGAACCCACCCTAAAGAAAATATGGGAAAGGATGACATAGTGTGGAATCTCTCACACAGGCCATTAGATAGGTATGAACTGAAAGTTTTAAATAAGGGTTTGTCTTTCATCCCTTCTAGATGGAGTAGTTTAACAGATACTATTTTAGATGTTAAACTCTTTGTGAGAAATCTACAGTTAAAAATGCTGTTCTCAGACGTTAATCCAGCAACCACAAACAAACAGTTTAAGAAACCTAGTCTTTTTGTACCTAATTTGCATCCTTTACTTGATGCTTTTAGTAAAGTTGTAGAGAAGGATATTTATTCCTTAAGTACTAACACAGACACCTCTATGAATAAGAACAATCTGAATCTGAGGCAGACTAGAGCTTTGCATAATCTAATGAATGATGGGAACATTTCCATTAGACCTGCAGATAAGGGAGGTCTTGTAGTCATATTAGATAAAGTTTTTTATGACACTAGTATGATTGAAATGTTGAATGATATACACTATTATAGCCCTATCACAGACCTAGAAGTTCAGGATCTTGTAGCCAAGGTATATAGTACCCTTGATGATTTGTACAAGTTGGGTATGTTGGACTCTCAGTTATATGAGTATCTTTTAATAGAGAGCCCTATGATTCCCATTATTCAAGGTCTACTCAAGGTCCACAAGGACCCAATTAACCCTCCAATGAGACCAATTGTCTCTGGTCGAGGATGGGTCACTGAACATTTAGCTATCTTTATAGAGAAAACTCTAAGACCTTTTGTAGACCTGAACCAGTTTATACTTAAAGATTCCAAGCAGTTTCTGTTGGATTTTTATGAAGCAACTAAAGATTTGTCTGACTACCAAGTACCAACAATGGTTACCATGGATGTTAAGTCATTATTTACTAATATTCCTAATGTTTCAGGTTTAGAAAGTATTCAGGCATATCTAGCCTCACATTCTGATATGTCACTGGATAGAATTGATTTCCTTTGTTTGCTAATAGAAATTGTTCTAAAGAGCAATGTGTTCCTGTTCAACCATGACCTTTTCTTACAAAAGGATGGCGTAGCTATGGGCACTTCATGTGCCAATAGCTACGCCAACTTGGTAATGGCTTTATGGGAAGAGCAGAAATTCTTTTGCTTGGATTCTTATCAGAAATATGTACTCTTTTATAGGCGTTTTGTTGACGACCTATTTTTTCTTTGGAAGGGTACTCTAGAAGAAATAAAAAGGTTTGAGAAGCAAGTTAATTCTTTGACCCCCTATTTAAAATTTACCATGGCCTATTCCCATCAGAATATTGCCTTCCTTGATGTATCTATTTGGCGGCTGGAAAATGGACAGTTTAATACAGGTGTGCATAGGAAATTATGTTACAAAAATACACTTCTGCACAGAAACAGCATGCACCCTAGTCATATTTTTTCTAATATTATCAAAGGACAAGGTATTAGGGCATTCAGGTTAAATCCCTTATTGAATGATTTTGAAGAAGAATTGAGTGATTTGGGTGCAAGGTTACGTGCTAGAAGTTATAAGTCAGTAGAAATAGAGATAATTTTTACTCATATTAGAGATATTAGAACAAATAGAGCCTACCCCATTTTCTCTGAAGCAGGAATGGAAGCTTATAAATTAAATGTTGATGGCACATCTAACACAGTCAGTGAGCAACAGCACAAGTTAACTTTATTTTTCACTCAAGATATTCAATTGAGCAAAGGGATTATTAGTATGCATTGGGATCTACTCACAATAGATCCAGAAATTAAAACATTTGTTGGAGAACAGCCATGCTTTATTTTTAAAAATAAGAAGAACTTACATAGGCTGTTGTGTTTTCCTAGTAATCAACAATCCACAGGAACATTAATTTTTAATGATACTCAACCATGTAATAAATGTCATTTCTGCTGTTATATTTTCAATATCAACATGTTTATGCATTCAGTAACTAATCAAGTTTTTTCTTTTAATGTTAATGCTAACTGTGATACTAAACATGTTGTTTATATTGCTACCTGTACATCCTGCAGTGCTTTCTATATTGGTAAGACCGATAGAAAGTTAAAAGAAAGGGTGAGGGAACATCTTCATCAAATTTGTATCAAGTCTGAAGTTAATGCATTATCTAAGCATGTGTTACAAAATAATGCTATGTATACTTTTAGGTTTTCAGTACTACATGTTAATTTACCTAATATTGGGGGGGGGGCAATCTAGAGAATTATACTGAGCAAGCAGAAACCAAATGGATCATCAAGCTGCAAGCTCACATCTTTCCTGGGCTTAATGACAGGATTCCCTTGAAACCTGCTCTCAGAAATAGAAAACAAAGACTGAGGTGAAATAATTGTATAAATTATTATTAAGTTTTTAGATGTGTATTTATCTTTATTTATTTTATTCATTATATATATTTTCTATATTTTTATATTTAGTATTCATTAGAATTTTAGTTTTTATGAATGTTATATAAATTTTTTAAAAATTATGACTAAAATAGTTGCAAGTGGTCTCTTGCACTAAGTATTTGCTATTTAAGGTTGGTGTTTCTTTAAGGAACGTTTTATATCATTGATTAATTGTTCTAATGATTTCATTAGAGAGACACTATATAAGCACTTTTTTAACATGGGTCAGTATAGGTTTGATAAAGCTGTATTGCAAAAGTGCTCACCAACTGAATTTGCTGCTAATAAAGAAAGTTTTTATGTATATGCTCAGAAGTGAGTTTGGATTTCTCAGTTATTCTTGCTTGGATTCATATTGAACTGAAGGTCTGAAGAGACGTGGAGCTGTATACTTTAACCAATATTGACTTATTTACAGCCTGGTTTGACTGTTTGGATTCGTATTGATCTGAAGGTTTGAAGAGACTTTGAACAGTATACTTTATTATTGACTTATTTACAGCCTGGTTCAACTGCGAACAGTTATCCTTAATATTTCTTATATATTAGTTTAATAAGCATTTACCAACATTCTGCTGACTCTAGCAAGCATTTGTCAATATTCTACCAAACCAGCAAGCATTGATCAACATTCTACCAACACCATGAAGCATTTTACAACATTCTGTCATCTCTGACCAGCATTTATCAACATTCTACTTTCTCCAGCAAGAGTTCACAAACATTTAAAAAAAATCCAGCATGCATCTCTCAACATTCTGTTTACTCCAGTAAGCATGTATCAGCATTCTACAAACTCAAACAAGCATTTCTCCGCATTCTACTTCCTCAAGGAAGCATTTATTGACATTTTACATACTCTAGCCACTATGTATTAACATTCTACCAAGTTCAGCATACATTTATAAACATTATCATAATTCCACCGACAATTTATCAACATTCCATCTCCAGCAAGCATTTAACAACATTTTGACAATCTCTAAAAGCATTTATCAATATTCTACCAACACCAGTAACATTTATTAACATTCTAGGGATGCTAGCAAGCATTTACCAGCATTCTATATTTACCTTCTCCAGGCAGTATTTACTTTAATTTTGGGAAGCAGTCATTAACATTCTACTGACTCCAGCAACCATTTATTAACATTCAACACACTCCAGCAAACATTTGTCAACACTCCATGTACTCCAGCATGCAGTTATCAGCATTATATATTTTACCTACTCCAGCAAGCAGTTTATCAATGTTTGACTGAGTCCAGCATGCACTTATCAACATTTTACATACTCAAAATGTATGTAACAACATTCTACTAATTCTTGCAACCACTTATTAACATGTTGCCAACTGCAGGAAAAAATTATCACATGCTGTGTACTCTAGCAATCATTTAGCAGCATTCCACCAACTCCAGCAAGCATATATCAATATTTTCCTTATACCAGCAAGCATTTATCAACATTTACATACACTTATAAGCATTTATCAACATTCTACCAACTTCAGCAAGCATTTATCAATAGCCTATCAACTCCAGCCAGCATTTATCAATATTCTTCATAATCCAGCAAGCATTTATCCATATTCTACCAAATTTCACAAGCATTTGTTACCATTCTTACTACTCCAGCAACCATTTATCCACATATAGCAAATTTTACAAAATTTTGCAAGTGTTCATTAACTCCAGTATCTACATTCCATGTACTCCAGCTAGAATGTATCAAGATTCTATCAACTCAAACAAGCATTTATCAACATTGTACCTACTCCAGCAAGCATTTATCGACATTCTACGTACTCCAGCCAGCAATTATTAACATTCTACCAACACCGGCATCCATTTATCAACATTCTGCTAATTCCACCCAGTATTTATCAACATTCCACTAACTCTAGCAGGCAGTTTTCAACATTTTATGTACTTCAGCAAGCATTTATCAACAGTCTATGTACTCCAGCAAGTATTTGTCAACATGCTATGTACTCTAGCAAGTAATTATTAGCATTCTACTACCTCCAGCAGACATTTATCAACTTCCTACCAAACGTAAAAAGAAATTATCAACATTATACCAAATGCAGCAAGCTATTATCAACATTCTACCTACTCCAGCAAACAATTATTAGTATTTGACTGTTCCACCAATCATTTATTAACATTCTACTGATTTCTACCAGCATTTATCTACATTTTCTGCATTGATCTACAGTCTACTGAACATAGCAAGCATTTTGCAACACACTATCATCTCCAACAAGTATTTATCAACATTCTATCTTCACCAGGAAGCATTTATCAACATTTTACACATTTCAGCAAGCATTTAGCAAGATTCTACCAGTTCCAGCAAGTAATCAAGTAATGCTCAACATTCTACTAAGCACAGCAAGCTTTTAACAACATTCTAACAATTCCACCCATCATTTATCAACATGCTACTGACCTCAGCAAGCATTTGTCAGCATTTTGCCAACTCCAGCAAGCATTTGTCAACATTCTTCACACTCCAGAATGTTGATACATGCTTGATAGAGTTGGTAGAATGTTGATAAATTCTTTCTGCAGTCTGTAAAATTTTGAAAATGCTTGCTGGGTGCGGTAGAATATTGACAGATGCTTGTTGGAGATGGTAGAATGTTGATAAATATTGGTTGTAGAGCATAAATATTGATAAGTGCTTTCTGCAGGTAGAATAATTCTGATTAATACTTGGTGGAGTAAATAGAATGTTGATAAATGCTTGCTGGTATGTATAGAATGATAATAAATGGTTGCTGGAATAGGTAGAATGTTGATAAATGCTGGCTGGATTTGATAGAATGTTGATAAATGCTTCCTGGGCTACATAGACTGTTGATAAATGCTTGCTGGTGTATTTAGAATATTAATACACACTTGCTGGACTTGGTGGAGTGTTACTAAATGCTTGATGGAATTTAGTAGAATGTTGATAAATGCTTGATGAAGTTGGCAGAATGTTGATAAATGCTTGATGAAGTTGGCAGAATGTTGATAAATGCTTGCTAGAATACATAGAATATTGATAAATGTTTACTAGAGTATATAGAACATTGATTAATGCATAGTGGAGTATGTAGAATGTTGATAAATGTGTAATAAAGTAAGTAAAATGTTAACAAAAGTTTGATGCATTGGGTAGAATGTTGTCAACATTCTACCAACTCCAGCAAGAATTTATCAACATTCTACGTACTCCACCAAGTATTTTTCAACATTTTAATATCACCAACAAGAATTTACCAACATTCTACAGTCTACAGCAAGCATTTATGAACATTCTACCAATTTCAGCCAGCATTTACCAACATTCTAATAACCCCAGCAAGCATTTTTCACATTCTACCAGCTCTAACAAGCATTAATAAACATTGTTACAACTCTGGGCAGCATTTATCAACATTGTACCAAATCCAGCCAGCATTTACCAACATTCTATGAACTCTAACAAGTAGTTATCAATATTCAACATACACCTTCAAAAATGTATCAAAACTCTGCCTACATCAGCAAGCATTTACCAGCACTCTACATACTTTAGCAAGCATGTATCAATGTTCTACATACTCCAGCAAGCATTTATCACAATTCTTCCAACCCTAGCAGGCATTTATTAGCATTCTAAAAACTCTAGCAAGCATTTGCCAACATTCTACTTACTCCAGCAAGCATTTTCAATATTCTACTGACTTCAGGAAGCATTTTCCAACATTCTAACTCCAGCAAGCATCTGTCAATATTCTGCTAACTCCAAAAAAGCATTCAATAGCATTCTATCAGTTCCACACAGTATTTATCAACATTCTACTGAGTTTCTCATGCATTTATTAACATTCTACATACTCCAGCCTACATTTATCAGCATTCTACCAATGCCAGACAGAATTTATCAACATTTTAACAACTCCAGCAAGTGTTTAGCAACATTCAACCAGCTCTGGCAAGCATTTAGCAACATTCTACCAACTTCAGCAAGCACTTATCAACAGCCTATCAACTCCAGCCAGCATTTATCAATATTCTTCATAATCCAGCAAGCATTTATCAATATTCTACCAAATTTCACAAGCATTTGTTACCATTCTTACTACTCCAGCAACCATTTATCCACATATAGCAAATTTTACAAAATTTTGCAAGTGTTCATTAACTCCAGCAAGCTTTTGTCAACATTCTACTTAGTACAGTAAGGAATTATCAACATTCTGCTGACTCTAGTAAGCATGTATCAACATTCTACCAAACCAGCAAGTATTGATGAGCATTCTACCAACTCCAAGAAGCATTTTACATCATTCTGTTTACTCTGGCCAGCATTTATCAACATTCTTCATTCTCCAGAAAGAGTGTATCTACATTCCATGTACACCAGCTAGAATGCATCAAGATTCTATCAACTCAAACAAGCATTTATCAACATTGTATCTACTCCAGCAAGCATTTATCGACATTCTACGTACTCCAGCCAGCAATTATTAACATTCTACCAACTCCGGCATCCAATTATCAACATTCTGCTAATTCCACCCAGTATTTATCAACATCACACTAACTCCAGCAGGCAGTTTTCAACATTTTATGTACTCCAGCAAGTATTTATCAACAGTCTATGTACTCCAGCAAGTATTTGTCAACATGCTATGTACTCTAGCAAGTAATTATTAGCATTCTACTACCTCCAGCAGACATTTATCAACTTCCTACCAAACATAAAAAGAAATTATCAACAATATACCAAATGCAGCAAGCTAGTATCAACATTCTACCTACTCCAGCAAACAATTATTAGTATTTGACTGTTCCACCAATCATTTATTAACATTCTACTGATTTCTGTCAGCATTTATCTACATTTTCTGCTCTCCAGCCAGCATTTATCAATATTCTGCCAATTCCAGCCAGCATTGATCTACAGTCTACTGAACATAGCAAGCATTTTGCAACACACTATCATCTCCAACAAGTATTTATCAACATTCTATCTTCACCAGGAAGCATTTATCAACATTTTACACATTTCAGCAAGCATTTAGCAAGATTCTACCAGTTCCAGCAAGTATTGCTCAACATTCTACTAAGCACAGCAAGCCTTTAACAACATTCTAACAATTCCACCCATCATTTATCAACATGCTACTGACCTCAGCAAGCATTTGTCAGCATTTTGCCAACTCCAGCAAGCATTTGTCAACATTCTTCACACTCCAGAATGTTGATACATGCTTGATAGAGTTGGTAGAATGTTGATAAATTCTTTCTGCAGTCTGTAAAATTTTGAAAATGCTTGCTGGGGTGGTAGAATATTGACAGATGCTTGTTGGAGATGGTAGAATGTTGATAAATATTGGTTGTAGAGCATAAATATTGATAAGTGCTTTCTGCAGGTAGAATAATTCTGATTAATACTTGGTAGAGTAAATAGAATGTTGATAAATGCTTGCTGGTATGTATAGAATGATAATAAATGGTTGCTGGAATAGGTAGAATGTTGATAAATGCTGGCTGGATTTGATAGAATTTTGATAAATGCTTCCTGGACTACATAGACTGTTGATAAATGCTTGCTGGTTTATTTAGAATATTAATACATGCTTGCTGGACTTGGTGGAGTGTTACTAAATGCTTGATGGAATTTAGTAGAATGTTGATAAATGCTTGATGAAGTTGGCAGAATGTTGATAAATGCTTGATGAAGTTGGCAGAATGTTGATAAATGCTTGCTGGAATACATAGAATTTTGATAAATGTTTACTAGAGTATATAGAACATTGATTAATGCATAGTGGAGTATGTAGAATGTTGATAAATGTGTAATAAAGTAAGTAAAATGTTAACAAAAGTTTGATGCATTGGGTAGAATGTTGTCAACATTCTACCAACTCCAGCAAGAATTTATCAACATTCTACATACTCCACCAAGTATTTTTCAACATTTTAATATCACCAGCAAGAATTTACCAACATTCTATAGTCTACAGCAAGCATTTATGAACATTCTACCAATTTCAGCCAGCATTTACCAACATTCTAATAACCCCAGCAAGCATTTTTCACATTCTACCAGCTCTAACAAGCATTAATAAACATTTTTACAACTCTGGGCAGCATTTATCAATATTGTACCAAATCCAGCCAGCATTTACCAACATTCTATGAACTCTAACAAGTAGTTATCAATATTCAACATACACCTTCAAAAATGTATCAAAACGCTGCCTACATCAGCGAGCATTTACCAGCACTCTACATACTTTAGCAAGCATGTATCAATGTTCTACATACTCCAGCAAGCATTTATCACAATTCTTCCAACCCTAGCAGGCATTTATTAGCATTCTAAAAACTCTAGCAAGCATTTGCCAACATTCTACTTACTCCAGCAAGCATTTTCAATATTCTACTGACTCCAGGAAGCATTTGCCAACATTCTAACTCAAGCAAGCATCTGTCAATATTCTGCTAACTCCAAAAAAACATTCAATAGCATTCTATCAGTTCCACACAGTATTTATCAACATTCTACTGAGTTTCTCATGTATTTATTAACATTCTACATACTCCAGCCTGCATTTATCAGCATTCTACCAATGCCAGACAGAATTTATCAACATGTTAACAACTCCAGCAAGTGTTTAGCAACATTCAACCAGCTCTGGCAAGCATTTAGCAACATTCTACATACTGCAGTATGTTAATAAATGCTTGATGGAGTTGTTAGAATGTTGAAAAATATTTGATGGAGTCTAGAATGTTGTCAAAATTTTGCTGGAGTCTGTAGAATGTTGAAAATGCTTGTTGGAGTAGGTAGAATGCTGAGAAATGCATGTTAGAAATGATAGACTATTGATAAATGCTTGTTGGAGTACATATAATGTTGTTAAAGGCTTGCTGGAGTATAATAAATGTTGATAAATGATTAGTGGAGTAGGTAGAATGTTAATAAATGTTTGCAAAATGTGGTATAATGAATAACTGGAAGACTATTTTGAATGTTTATAAATGCTTGCTGGTATATGTTGAATGTTGATAAATGGTTGCTGGTGTAAGTAGAATGTTGATAAATGATGGCTGGAGTTGATAGAATGTTGATAAATGCTTGCCGGTGTGGGTAGAATACAGATGAATGCTTCCTGGACTTGGTGGAATTTTGACAAATGCTTCCTGGGATTAGTGGAACATTGATAAATGCTTGCTGGAGTTGGCAAAATGTTGATAAATGACTGCTAGCATTAGTAGAAGGTTGATAAATGCTTGCTAGAGTACATAAAATGTTGATTAATACATTCTGGAGCATGTAAAATGTTGATAAATGTGTAATAAAGTAAGTAGAATGTTAACAAAAGCTTGCTGCAGTAGGTAGAATGTTGTCAACATTCTACTAGCTCTAGCAAGCATTTATCAAAATTCTAACAAATACTGCCAGCATTTATCAACATTCTCCTGACTCCGTCAACTATTTATCAGCATTCTACCAGCTCCAGCAACCATGGATGAAGATTCTACTACCTACATATAGCATTTAACAACATTCTGCATACTCTAGTAAGCATTTTTCAGCATTCTGCATACTGTAGCAAGCATTTATCAACATTCATCCAACTGCAGCCAGCATTTATTAACATTCTAAAAACTCCAGCAAGCATTTGCCAACATTTTACATAGTCCAGCAAGCATATGCAGTATTCTACTGACTCCAGCAAGCATTTATCAACATTCTACCAACTCTATCGAGTATGTATTAACATTCTGGAGTACATAGAATGCTGATAAATGCTTGACAATGTTGGTAGAATATTGATAACTGCTTGCTGGAGTTAGTTGAATTTTGCTGAATTCAAGTTGGAGTAAACAGAATGCTGATAAAGTATTGCTGGAGAAGGTAGAATGCTAATAAATGTGGCTGGAGTTAGTAAAATGTGGATAAATGCTTGCTGGAGTATGGGAAATGTTGATAAATGCTTGAAGGAGTAGGCAGAATGCTCACAAATGCTTGCAGGAGATGATGGAATGTTGGAAAATGATGGCTGGAGAACATAGAATGTTGATAAATGCTTACTGGAGTTGCCAGAATGTTGATAAGTGCTTGCTGCAGTTGGTAGAATGTTGACACATGCTTGCTGGAGTACATAGAATGTTGATAAATGCTTCCTGGATTTGGCAGAATGTTGATACTTGCTGGCTGTGGTTGGTAGAATGTTGATAAATGCATGCTGGAGTATGTAGAATGTTGATAAATGCTTGCTGGAGTTGGTAGAATGTCAATAAATGCTTGCTGGAGTATGGAGAATTTTGTCAAATAGTTGCTTGAGTACATAGAATGTTAGTAAATTCTTGCTGGAGATGGCAGAATTTTGTAAATTTCATGGAGTAAATAGAATATTGCTAAATGCTTGCTGGAGTTACTAGAATGTTAATAAATGATGGCTGGAGTTGTAAGATGTTGATAAATGCTTGCTAGAGTTGGTAGAATGTTGATAAATTCTTTCTGCAGTCTGTAAAATTTTGAAAATGCTTGCTGGGGTGGTAGAATATTGACAGATGCTTGTTGGAGATGGTAGAATGTTGATAAATATTGGTTGTAGAGCATAAATATTGATAAGTGCTTACTGCAGGTAGAATAATTCTGATTAATACTTGGTAGAGTAAATAGAATGTTGATAAATGCTTGCTGGTATGTATAGAATGATAATAAATGGTTGCTGGAATAGGTAGAATGTTGATAAATGCTGGCTGGATTTGATAGAATTTTGATAAATGCTTCCTGGACTACATAGACTGTTGATAAATGCTTGCTGGTTTATTTAGAATATTAATACATGCTTGCTGGACTTGGTGGAGTGTTACTAAATGCTTGATGGAATTTAGTAGAATGTTGATAAATGCTTGATGAAGTTGGCAGAATGTTGATAAATGCTTGATGAAGTTGGCAGAATGTTGATAAATGCTTGCTGGAATACATAGAATTTTGATAAATGTTTACTAGAGTATATAGAACATTGATTAATGCATAGTGGAGTATGTAGAATGTTGATAAATGTGTAATAAAGTAAGTAAAATGTTAACAAAAGTTTGATGCATTGGGTAGAATGTTGTCAACATTCTACCAACTCCAGCAAGAATTTATCAACATTCTACATACTCCACCAAGTATTTTTCAACATTTTAATATCACCAGCAAGAATTTACCAACATTCTATAGTCTACAGCAAGCATTTATGAACATTCTACCAATTTCAGCCAGCATTTACCAACATTCTAATAACCCCAGCAAGCATTTTTCACATTCTACCAGCTCTAACAAGCATTAATAAACATTTTTACAACTCTGGGCAGCATTTATCAATATTGTACCAAATCCAGCCAGCATTTACCAACATTCTATGAACTCTAACAAGTAGTTATCAATATTCAACATACACCTTCAAAAATGTATCAAAACGCTGCCTACATCAGCGAGCATTTACCAGTACTCTACATACTTTAGCAAGCATGTATCAATGTTCTACATACTCCAGCAAGCATTTATCACAATTCTTCCAACCCTAGCAGGCATTTATTAGCATTCTAAAAACTCTAGCAAGCATTTGCCAACATTCTACTTACTCCAGCAAGCATTTTCAATATTCTACTGACTCCAGGAAGCATTTGCCAACATTCTAACTCAAGCAAGCATCTGTCAATATTCTGCTAACTCCAAAAAAGCATTCAATAGCATTCTATCAGTTCCACACAGTATTTATCAACATTCTACTGAGTTTCTCATGTATTTATTAACATTCTACATACTCCAGCCTGCATTTATCAGCATTCTACCAATGCCAGACAGAATTTATCAACATTTTAACAACTCCAGCAAGTGTTTAGCAACATTCAACCAGCTCTGGCAAGCATTTAGCAACATTCTACATACTGCAGTATGTTAATAAATGCTTGATGGAGTTGTTAGAATGTTGAAAATATTTGATGGAGTCTAGAATGTTGTCAAAATTTTGCTGGAGTCTGTAGAATGTTGAAAATGCTTGTTGGAGTAGGTAGAATGCTGAGAAATGCATGTTAGAAATGATAGACTATTGATAAATGCTTGTTGGAGTACATATAATGTTGTTAAAGGCTTGCTGGAGTATAATAAATGTTGATAAATGATTAGTGGAGTAGGTAGAATGTTAATAAATGTTTGCAAAATGTGGTATAATGAATAACTGTAAGACTATTTTGAATGTTTATAAATGCTTGCTGGTATATGTTGAATGTTGATAAATGGTTGCTGGTGTAAGTAGAATGTTGATAAATGATGGCTGGAGTTGATAGAATGTTGATAAATGCTTGCCGGTGTGGGTAGAATACAGATGAATGCTTCCTGGACTTGGTGGAATTTTGACAAATGCTTCCTGGGATTAGTGGAACATTGATAAATGCTTGCTGGAGTTGGCAAAATGTTGATAAATGACTGCTAGCATTAGTAGAAGGTTGATAAATGCTTGCTAGAGTACATAAAATGTTGATTAATACATTCTGGAGCATGTAAAATGTTGATAAATGTGTAATAAAGTAAGTAGAATGTTAACAAAAGCTTGCTGCAGTAGGTAGAATGTTGTCAACATTCTACTAGCTCTAGCAAGCATTTATCAAAATTCTAACAAATACTGCCAGCATTTATCAACATTCTCCTGACTCCGTCAACTATTTATCAGCATTCTACCAGCTCCAGCAACCATGGATGAAGATTCTACTACCTACATATAGCATTTAACAACATTCTGCATACTCTAGTAAGCATTTTTCAGCATTCTGCATACTGTAGCAAGCATTTATCAACATTCATCCAACTGCAGCCAGCATTTATTAACATTCTAAAAACTCCAGCAAGCATTTGCCAACATTTTACATAGTCCAGCAAGCATATGCAGTATTCTACTGACTCCAGCAAGCATTTATCAACATTCTACCAACTCTATCGAGTATGTATTAACATTCTGGAGTACATAGAATGCTGATAAATGCTTGACAATGTTGGTAGAATATTGATAACTGCTTGCTGGAGTTAGTTGAATTTTGCTGAATTCAAGTTGGAGTAAACAGAATGCTGATAAAGTATTGCTGGAGAAGGTAGAATGCTAATAAATGTGGCTGGAGTTAGTAAAATGTGGATAAATGCTTGCTGGAGTATGGGAAATGTTGATAAATGCTTGAAGGAGTAGGCAGAATGCTCACAAATGCTTGCAGGAGATGATGGAATGTTGGAAAATGATGGCTGGAGAACATAGAATGTTGATAAATGCTTACTGGAGTTGCCAGAATGTTGATAAGTGCTTGCTGCAGTTGGTAGAATGTTGACACATGCTTGCTGGAGTACATAGAATGTTGATAAATGCTTCCTGGATTTGGCAGAATGTTGATACTTGCTGGCTGTGGTTGGTAGAATGTTGATAAATGCATGCTGGAGTATGTAGAATGTTGATAAATGCTTGCTGGAGTTGGTAGAATGTCAATAAATGCTTGCTGGAGTATGGAGAATTTTGTCAAATAGTTGCTTGAGTACATAGAATGTTAGTAAATTCTTGCTGGAGATGGCAGAATTTTGTAAATTTCATGGAGTAAATAGAATATTGCTAAATGCTTGCTGGAGTTACTAGAATGTTAATAAATGATGGCTGGAGTTGTAAGATGTTGATAAATGCTTGCTAGAGTTGGTAGAATGTTGACAACTCCAGCAAGCTTTATTCAACATTCTACTTAAGTTAGTTCATAGGTTCATAGGTTGGTACTAGGCTATCGGCCTTAGGGCCTATACAAGCCTAGCCATTCCCTGGATATTATTCCCACAATATTTATTTCCCTGGACCCCTGTCTAGCAGGGCGACTGACATGATCCCTGGGGTGAATTTTCTATCGATATGCCACAGAGTATAACTGGAGTTTTTTTTAGATGGTCAGCAAATGGCATCTGCTTTAGGCCTGTGATTCTTTTAGTGAGGTATTTATGTGGTCTTCCCAGCTGTTGCAGATGTTTTGTAGGGTACATACCAAATGGGGTGTTATACTCTATATTGGGTCTAATGAGGGATGAGTACAGTGGGACAATGACCTCCTTTTTCCTGGATGAAAAGCCTTTAGTGATGAGGTGTGCCACATAGAAGGATTTCCTGAATGTTGTGGCAATGTGGTTATTGAAGGTGAGACCACTGTCTACCTGTGTCCCTAAGTATCTCATCACACGTTCAATGTTTAGTGTACTGCCACCTATGTGGTAATTCATGGGTACATGGTTTTTCCTATTTTCCTTTTTAACTATACATTTCTTGGCATTAAGCTTGAGCCCATGGCTCTGGCACCAAGCATCTGTTTCTGTAAGGCCTTTTTGTAGAATATCCACAAAATTTGGGGATTCAATAATGGTCCCAGTTTGCAGTCATCTGTGAACTTTGTTAGCCAGAGTCTCTTAGTGATGACCTGTACTTCACTGAGGTACTCCACTTGTCACTTGTCTGGAGCTGGATTTGGAGTCGGCTACTTTTACAGTCTGGGTTCTGTCAGTAAGCCAGTTGGCAACTCATCGAGTGATGTAGGGATTTATGCCCAGCTTAGTAAGTTTATCTATGATTCCAGAGTAAGGGATGATGTCGAAGGCCTTAGTGAAGTCCAGATAGGCTCTGTGGACCACCTTACCCTTGTCCACAGCTCTGGAGACTGATTCGAAGAAATCAATCTGGTTCAGGAGACAAGATCGGCCCTTCACGAACCCAAACTGGGTGGGGTCCAGTGTTTGAAGGTTGCCAATGTCTTTGTTTATAAGTTCCATGATAATGCATTCCATGCCATTGCAGATCAGGCTTATCAGACTGATGGGATGGTAGTTCCCAGGATCCAAGGTGGATCCCCCTTGTGGACTGGGATAACTGTAGCTGTGTGCCACACAGTTGGCATGAAGCCTGAGGTGAGGCTATGATTAAACATAACACTTAGGTGAGGTGCCAGTTAATTTTGTAGTTCATGTAGTACACAGCCCAGGATGTCATCTGGTCCCATGGATGCTGTATTCTTAACTTTGAAGAGTGCGGTTTCTACCTGTGTGACCATGATCGCTGGAATTTGGCAATCTTTTGGTATTGAGATGGGCCCTTTAGGGGGTGAGAGGGGGGTGAAGTTGGCACTAAATCGATCTGCCAGGATATTGGCAATATCCTTGGGATCAGTATATTTAATGCCGATCTGTTGTAGCTCAGAGCAGATCTGAGCATTTACATTTAGATTCTTGACATAACTATAGAATGCCTTGTGGCTGTCTTTGGAATCTTTGGCAATTCTATTTTCGTAACTAGCTTTTGAGGATTTTATGAGGGATCTCAGCTTCTTACTGAGGCTGGTAAGGGAGTTTTTTGCATCCTGGGATTTTCCTCTTTTCTGCAACAGTTTCTTCCTTCTGTTGTATAGTTTGTTTATGGCAGGGGACCACCAGATTGGCTTCCTTTTTTTGGAGGAGAGCATCTTGGCTCTATTTGGGATTGCACGATTCATGCACAAGTGGATGTGCTCATACAGTGCTTTAGTGTAGGATTCAGCAGTCGAACCTTCAGATCCCATCTGCATCAGTATCATGAAGTTTGTCATTTCTGATTTGAGTAGCATGAAGTTGGCTTTGGAGAAGTTTTTTACAGAGGTTTCCTTACTGGGGGGTTTGGGGTGGGATGTGGATGTCAAGGGTGATTTGTTTATGGTCAGAAATGACCAATGACGGGGTGACCACTGGTGTGGAGTATCTATCGCCCATGTTGGTAATGACAAGTTCTAGGATATTGGAGCCCCTGGTGGGACAATGGATTAGTTGATCCAGGGCATTTGAATTTATGAATTCCAAGAACCATTGGGAAAAGTTGTTGGGACCCGAGTAGTTTTCCCAGTTAATGGCAGGGTAGTTGAAATCACCCAGTATTAGGTTGTTTGGTTGTATCTTAATATTTTCCAGTATGTTTAGAAAGGTGTAGTGAGAATCGTAGGGCATGGTGGGGGATCTGTAGCAAACTACAATTTGGATTTCAGTCTTACCTAGTGTTAGTTGCACCTGGAGAATTTCAGATGCATTGTGTTGGGTAACTAGCCTAGAGGTGTGAATATCCTTGGTGAGTATGGACACTCCTCCACCTTTAGTGTTTTGGTCTTAGTTTGGTGGCCGAAAAGTGTGGTAAGAGTTGTAGCCTGGTATTGCAGTGGTGCTCTCTGGAGCCTTGAACCAGGTCTCAGTTACTGCAAAGATATCGATGTTCTCCATTTTTAGGAGTGCCTTGAGAGAGTGCATTTTGAGGTTTAGACTTCTAGCATTGAGTAGCATTACCTTCAACATTCTACTGACTCTAGCAAGCAGTTATCAACATTCTAACAAATCAGCATACATTGAGCAACATTCTACTAACTCCAAAAACATTTAAAAACATTCTATAAACTCCAGCCAGTGTTTATCAACATTCTTCTTACACCAGCTAGCATTTATCAGCATTCTACAAACTCAAGCATGCATTTATCAACAGTTTACTTACTCCAGCAAACACTTATCAATATTATTCTAATTCCAGTAAGCATTGATTGACATACTGCCAACTCCAGCAAGCATTTATCAACATTCCACCCTATCCAGCAAGCATTTATCAATATCCTACCTATACCAGCAAACAGTTAGCAACATTCTACCTACAGAAGCATGTATGTGTAAGCACTCTATGTATTCCAGCATGAATTTATCAGCATTCTACCAACTTCAGCAAGTTTTTTTCAGCATTCTATGTTCTTTAGCAAGTATTTATCAGCATTTGACCAAATTTTGCAAGCATTTATTAACATTCTATCTACTTTGGCAATCCATTATCAACACTCAGCATACTCCAGCAAGCATTTATCAACATTCTACATACTCAAGCAGCTATTTTTCAGCATTCCACTATTGGCGGCAAGTATTTATCAGCATTCTAACAACCGCAGCATGCATTTATACACATTCTTACAACTTTAGCATGGATTTATCAAACGTTTGCATATTCTGGAAAGCATTTATCAACATTCTACACTCTATCAAGCATTTATCAACATTCTACATACTCCTGTAAGCATTTCTCAACACTTTATTAAAACGTGCAAGCATTTATTAACATTCCTTCTATTTCAGCAATCATTTATCAACATTCAACATACTCCAGTAAGCATTTATCAATATTCTATTAACTCCAGCAGGTATTTATCAGCATTCTATTACCTCCAGCAAGTATTTGTTAACATTCTACCAAACTCAGCAAGCATTGATAAACATTCTACTAATTCCAGCAAGGATTTATCAAATTTCTACGTACTATGGAAAGCTCTTATCAACATTCTAAGTACTGCAACAAGCATTTATCAACATTCCACCAAGAACAGAAAGCAATTATCATCATTCTACCAACTCCAGCAAGCATTGTCAACATTCTACTGACTCCATAAAGCATTTATCAACAGTCCAACAACTTCATCAACATATATCAACATTCTGTTTGCTGGTATCAGTATAATGTTGCAATTGTTAGCTGGAGTATTTAGAATGTTGGCAAATGTTTGTTGGATTTTTTAGAATGACGGTAAGTGCTGACTGGAGTTGGTAGAATGTTGGCCGATGCTTGCTGGAGTTGGTAGTATTTTGATAAATGCTTGATGGTGTCAGTAGAGTGTTGAAAATTCTTGTTGGAGTATGTAGAATGTTGACAAATGATTGCTAGAGTACATAGAATGTTGATAAATGCTTGCTGGAGTAAGATGAATGTTGATACATGTTCCTGGAATTGATAGAATATAGATAATTGCATGGTGGAATATGTAGGATGCTGATAAATGCTTTCTGCAGTACTTAGAATGTTGGTAAACGCTTGCTGAACTAGGTAGAATGTTGATAAATGCTTGCTGGAATACATAGAATGTTGATAAATGCTTGCTGGAGTTGGTAGAATAGTGGAAAATGCTTCTTGAAGGTGGTAGAATGTTGATAAATCCAGGTCCGAGTTGTAATAATATTGATTATTGCTTGCTAGAGTCGGTAGAATGTTGATAAATGGTTCTGGAGTTGTTAGAATATTGATAAATAATAAACAGAACATGCCAGAGGGATAGATTCCTGTCCCAGAGACTTCCCATACTCTGGAATAAACTACCTATCTATATCAAACAAAGCTCCTCATTAGCACTCGTCAAGAAAAATCTTGATGATTGTATGGGAAATAGTAAATTCACCCCAGGGATCACTTCTGTGGCTCTACTCGACAGTGGCACAGGAAAATAATTTTCTTGGGTGGCAAAAGCCATGATACATTTTTGTCTGGGCTTGTATAGGCCCTGGGGATGATAGCCTAGTACCTACCTATGAACCTATGATAAATGCTGGCTCAAGTTGGTAGACTTTGAAAATGCTTGTCAGAGTAGGTAGAATGATGGCAAATGTTGCTGGAATTTTTAGAATGTTCATAAATGCTGGGTGGTGCTGGTAGAATGTCTAGCAATATTTGCTGGAGTATGTAGAATGTTGATCAGTGCTTGCTAGAATACATAGAATGTTGGTAAATGCTTGCAAAAGTAGCTGGAATGTTGATAAATGCTTGGTGGTGTATGTAGAATGTTGATAAATGCTTATTAGTGTTGGTAGAATGTTGCTAAATATTTGCTGCAGTTAGTAGAATGTTGGTAAATTCTGGCTGAAGTTGTAAGAATGCTGATAAATGTTTGATAGAGTTGTTAGAATGTTCACAACATTCTAACTACTGCAGCAAGCCTTTGGCAATATTCCACTTACTTTAGTGAGCATTTTGTCAACATGCTACTGACTCCAGCAAGCATGTATCACCATTCTTCCAAATCAGCAAGCATTTATCAAATTCTATGACCTCCAGCATGCATTCATCAACATTCTATGTATTCCAGGAAGCACTTGTCAATATTCTACCTATACCAGAAAGCATTTATCAATATTCTATGTATTCCAGCAAGCATTTCTCAACATACTACCAAGATCAGCAAGAATTTATCAACATTCTATCAACTCCTGCCAGCAGATATCAACATTCTATATAGTCTAGCATGCATTTATGAACATTCAACCAAATTTTGCATGCATGTATTAACATTCTACCTATTCCAGCAACCATTTATCAACATTCATCATACTCCAGTAAGCATTTATCAACATTCTATGTACTCCAGCAACTATTTATCAGCATGTTAGTACCTTCTGCAAGCATTTATCAACATTCTATGTGCTCTGCCAAGCATTTATCAGCAGTCTTCCATCTCCAATAAGCACTTGTCAACATTCTACCTTCTCCAGCAAAGATTTTCAACAATCTACAGACACCAACAAGAATTTGTCAACATTCTGCTGACCCCATCAGACATTTGTCAATATTCTACTTACTTCTTCAAGCATTTATTAACATTTTGGAGTATGAATAATGATGATAAATGCTTGCTGGAGTTGGTAGAATGTCAATAAATGATTGCTGGAGTATGGAGAATGTTGATAAATGGTTGCTGGAGCACATAGAATGTTAGTAAATTCTTCCTGTAGATGGTAAAATGTAGTACATTTCATGGAGTACATAGAATGCTGCTAAATGATTGCTGGAGTACATAGAATGTTAATAAATGCTTGCAGGAGTTGTAAGATGTTGATAAATGCTTGATTGAGTTGGTAGAATGTTGACAACTCCAACAAGCTTTTGTTATCATTCGACTAAAGTTAGCAAGCAGTTATCAACATTCTATAAAACCAGCATACATTGATTAACATTCTACCTCCAACAAACATTTAACAACATATAATATTTAACAACATTCTGCCAAATCCAGCAAGCATTTATCAACATTCTACCAAGCCCAGTGGGCATTTATTAACATTCTACCTACAGCAGCAACATTTTTAGCATTCTATGTCTTCCAGCAACCATTTATAAACAAGCATTTATCAACATTCTACGTTCTCTAGCATGCATTTATCAGCATTTGACCAAATTTTGCAAGCTTTTGTATTAACATTATACCTACCTCACCAATCATTTATCAACATATAACATACTCCAGCAAGTATTTATCAACATTCTACATACAATAGCAACTATTTGTAAGCATTCCACTACTGCCAGCAAGTATTTGTCAATAGTTTACCATCTTCAGCAAGCATTTATACACATTCTACCAACTCTAGCAAGGATTTATCAAAGTCCTGTGTACTTTGGAAAGCAATTATTAACATTCTACAAATCCCCTCAAGCATTTATCAACATTCTACATACTCCAGTTAGCATTTATCAACATTCTACCAAAACCTGCAAGCATTTATTAACATTCTATCTGCTGCTTAGAATGTCAATAAATGCTTGTTGGAGTATGGAGAATGTTGATAAATGGTTGCAGGAGTACATAGAATGATACTAAATTCTTCTGGGAGATGTTAGAATGTTGTAAATTTCAACAAGTACATAGAATGTTGGTAAATGCTTGCTGGATTTAATAGAATGTTAATAAATGTTGGCTGGAGTTTTAAAATGTTGATAAATGCTTGCTTGAGTTAGTAGAATGTTAAAAACACCAGCAAGCTTTTGTCAACATTCTACTTAAGTTAGTAAGCATTTATCAACATTCTACTAACTCTATCAAGCAGTTATCAACATTCTATCAAACCAGCATACATTTATCAACATTCTGCTAACTCCAACAAACATTTAACAGTATTCTATCAACTCCAGCCAGCATTTGTCAACATTCTTCCTACTCCAGCAACTGTTTATCAACATTTTACCAACTCCCGCATGCATTTATCAACATTTTACTTACTCCAGTAAACACTTATCCCTATTTTACTAATTCCAGTATGCAGTTATCAACATTCTGCCAACTCCGACAAGCATTTATCAACATTCTTCCAAGCCCAGCAAGCATTTATCTAAATTCTACCTACAACAGCAAAGACTTATCAGCATCCTACCTACAGCAGCAAGCATTTGTTAGCATTATATGTCTTCCAGTAAGCATTTCTAAACATTCTACCAACTTCAGCAAGCATTTATCAACATGCTGAATTCTCTAGCAAGCATTTATCAGCATTTCACCAAATTTTGCAAGCATTTGTATTAACATTCTACCTATCTCAGCAATCATTTAACAACATCCACTATACTTCAGCAAATATTTATCAATATTCTGTGTACTGCAGAAACTATTTGTAAGCATTCCACTACTGCCAGCAATCATTTATCATCATCAAGCATTTATCAATATTCTACCATCTCCAGCAAGCATTTATACACATTCTACCAACTCTAGCAAGGAGTTATTAAAATTCTGCATACTCTGGAAAGCAAATATCAACATTCTATGTACTCCAGTAAGCATTTATCAACATTCTATCAAAAATTGCAAGCATTGATTAACCTTCTATCTACTTCAGCAACCATTTATCAACATTCAACATACTGCAACAAGCATTTATCAGCATTCTATTTACTCCAGCAACTATTTATCAGCATTCTACTACCTCCAGCAAGCATCTGTTAACATTCTACCAACCCCTGAAAGCATTTACAAACATTCTATAAACTTCAGCAAGAATTTATCAAATTTCTAGGTACTCTGGACACCATTTATCAACATTCTACTTACTCTAGCAAGAATTTGTCAACATTCTACCAAGATCAGAAAGTGATTATCAACATTCTACCACCTCCAGCAAGCATTTTCAACATTCTACTGACTCCATCAAGCATTTATCAAGATTCTGCTTGCTGGAGTTGGAATAACGTTGCAATTGTTTGCTGGAGTATGTAGAATGTTGGCAAATGTTTGTTGGAGGTTTTAGAATGTTGGTAAGTGCTGACTGGGGTAGGTAGAATGTTGACCAAAGCTTCCTGGACATGCTAGTATGTTGATAAATGCTTAGTCAGTAGAAAGCTGAAAATGCTTGCTGGAGTATGTAGAATGCTGAAAAATGATTTGTAATGTATATAGAATGTTGATAAATTGTTGCTGGAGTAAGATGAATGTTGATAAATGTTTGCTGGAGTTGATAGCATGTAGATAAATGCATGGTGGGATATGTAGGATGTTGATAGATGCTTTCTGGAGTACTAAAAATGTTGACAAATGTTTGCTGCACTAGGTAGAATGTTGATAATGTTTGCTGGAGGTGGTAGATTAGTGCTAAATGCTTCCGCGAGTTGGTAGAATGTTGATAAATCCTGGCCGAAGTTGTAGGAATGTTGATTATTGCTTGCTAGAGTTAGTAGAATGTTGATAAATGGTTCCTGGAGTTGTTAGAATGTTGATAAATGCTGGCTTGAGTTTGTGGAATGTTGAAAATGCTTCTTGGAGTAAGTAGAATGTTGGTAAATGTTGCTGGATTTTTTTAGAATGTTCAGAAATGCTGGATGGAGCTGGTAGAATGTCGATCAATACTTGCTGGAGTATGTAGAATATTCATCAATGCTTGCTAGACTATGTAGAATGTTGGTAAATGGTTGCAGGAGTAGGTAGACTGTTCATAAATGTTTGGTGGAGTATGTAGAATGTTGATAATTGCTTGCTAGGGTTGGTAGAATGTTCACAACATTCTAACCACTGCAGCAAGCTTTTGACAATATTCTACTTACTTTAATGAGCATTTATCAACATTCTCCTGACCCCAGCAAATATTTACCACCATTCTACCAAACCAGAAGGCATTTATCAACATTCTACCACCTCCAGCATGTATTCATCAAAATTCAATGTATTCCACTAAGCATGTATCAACATAATACTGATTCCACCAAAACGTTACCAACATTCTGCCACCTCCAGCAAGCATTAATCAACATTCTACTAATTTCAGCAAACATTTATCAAAATTCAACCAATTCCAGCAAGCGTCAATATTCTACTTATACCAGAAAGCATTTATCAACATTCTATGTATTCTGGCAAGCATTTCTCAACATTCTACCAACATCAGCAAGTATTTATCAACATTCTGTGAACTCTAGCCAGCAGATATCAACATTGTATGTAGTTCAGCATGCATTTATCAACATTCAACCAAATTGTGCATGCACTTATTGACATTCTACCTGTTCCAGCAACCATTTATCACTATTACTCATACTCCAGCAAGCATTATCAACATTCTGTGTACTCCAGCAACTATTTATTAGTATTTTAGTACCTTCAGCAAGTTTTTATCATCATTCTATGTTTTCAGTCCAGCATTTATCAGCATTCTGCCATCTCCAACAAGCACTTGTCAACAATCTACCTTCTCCAGCAAAGATTGTCAACAATCTGCAGACACCAGTAAGAATTAATCAATTTTGATAAATGCTTTCTGGAGTTGGTAGAATACCAATAAATTCTTGCTGGAGTAAGGGGAATGTTGATAAATGGCTACTGGACTACACAGAATGTTAGTAAATTCTTCCTGGAGATGGTAGAATGTTGTAAACTTCATGGTGTACATAGAATGTTGCTAAATACTTGCTGGATGTAATAGACTGTTAATAAATTCTGGCCGGAGTTGTAAGATGTTGATAAATGCTTGCTTCAGTTGGTAGAATGTTGATAACTCCAGAAAGTTTTTGTCAACCTTCTGCCAGCATACATTGATCAACAATCTACTAACTCCAACAAATATTTAGCAACATTCTATTAACTCCAGCTAGCATTTATCCTCATTCTTCATACTCCATCAACCATTTATTAACATTTACCAACTCTAGCATGCATTTATCAGCATTTTACTTACTCCATTAAACATTTGTCAATAATCTACTAATTCCAGTATGCAATTATCAACATTCTGCCAACTCCAGCAAGCATTTATCAACATTCTCCCAAGCCCAGCATTTATCTATATTCCACCTACAACAGCAAGCATATATCAACATTCTACCTACAGCAGCAAGCATTTGTTAGCATTCTCTGTTTTCCAGCAAGCATTTATAAACATTCTACCAACTTCAGCAAGCATTTATCAACATTCAACCAAATTTTGCAAGCATTTATTAATATTCTACCTACATCAGCAATCATTTATCAGCATCCAACATACTCCTGCAAGCATTTGTCCACATTCTATATACTCCAGCAAGTATTCATAAGCATTCCACTACTGCCAGCAAACATTTATCAACATTTTGCCATCCCAGCAAGCATTTATACACATTCTACCAACTCTAGCAAGGATTTATCAGAATTCTGTGTATTCTGGAAAGCAATTATCAACACTGATAATGCTTGCTGGAGGTGGTAGAATAGTGCTAAATGCTTGCTGGAGTTGGTAGAATGTTGATAAATCCTGGCCCGAGTTATAAGAATGTTGATTATTGCTTGCTAGAGATGGTAGAATGTTGATAAATGGTTCCTGGAATTGTTAGAATGTTGATAAATGCTGGCTGGAGTTGGTAGAATGTTAAAAATGCTTGTTGGAGTAAGTAGAATGTTGGTAAATGTCGCTGGAGTTTTTAGAATGTTCATAAATGCTGGATGGAGCTGGTAGAATGTTGAGCAATACTTGCTGGAGTATGTAGAATGTTCATCAGTGTTTGCTAGAGTACATGGAATGTTGGTAAATGCTTGCAGGAGTAGGTAGAATGTTGATAAATGATTGATGGAGTATGTAGAATGTTAATAAATGCTTGTTAGAGTTGGTAGAATGCTCACAACATTCTAATCACTGCAGCAAGCTTTTGACAATATTCTACTTAGTTTAGTGAGCATTTATCAACATTTTCCTGACTCCAGCAAGCAATTATAACCATACTTCCAAACCAGCAAGTGTTTATCAACATTATACCACCTCCAGCATACATTCATCAACATTCAATGAATTCCACCAAGCATTTATCAACATTATGCTGATTCCATCTAAACTTTACCAACATTCTGCCACCTATAGCAAGCAATAATCAACATTCTACTAATTCCAGTAAACATTTATCAAAATTAAACAAAGTCCAGAAGTGTCAATATTTTACTTATACCAGAAAGCATTTATCAACATTCTATGTATTCCGGCAAGCATTTCTCAACATTCTACCAGCATCAGCAAGTATTTATCAACATTCTGTGAACTCTAGCCAGCAGATATCAACATTGTATGTAGTCCAGCTTGCATTTATCAAAATTCAACCAAATTTTGCATGCATTTATTAACATTCTACCTGTTCCAGCAACCATTTATCAACATTCATCATACTCCAGCAACCATTTATTAACATTTACCAACTCCAGCATGCATTTATCAGCATTTTACTTACTCCAGTAAACATTTGTCTATAATCTACTAATTCCAGTATGCAATTATCAACATTCTGCCAACTCCAGCAACCATTTATCAACATTCTCCCAAGCCCAGCAAACATTTATCTATATACCACCTACGACAGCAAGCATTTATCAACATTCTACCTACATCAGCAAGCATTTGTTAGCATTCTCTGTTTTCCAGCAAACATTTATAAACATTCTACCAACTTCAACGAGCATTTATCAACATTCAACCAAATTTTGCAAGCATTGATTAACATTCTACCTACATCAGCAATCATTTATCAACATCCAACATACTCCAGCAAGCATTTGTCAACATTCTACATACTGCAGCAAGTATTCATAAGCATTCCACTACGGCAAGCAAACACTTATCAACATTTTATCATCCCATCAAGCTTTTATACACATTCTACCAACTCCAGCAAGGATTTATCAAAATTCTGCATATTCTGGAAAGCAATTATCAACACTGATAATGCTTGCTGGAGGTGGTAGAATGTTGATAAATCCTAGCCCAAGTTGTAAGAATGTTGATTATTGCTTGCTAGAGTTGTTAGAATGTTGATAAATGGTTCCTGGAGTCATTAGAATATAGATAAATGCTTGCTAGAGTTGGTAGAATGTTGAAAATCCTTGTTGGAATAAGTAGAATGTTGGCAAATGTCACTTGAGTATTTAGAATGTTCAGAAATACTGAATGGAGCTGGTAGAATGTTGATCAATACTTGCTGGATTGTGTAGAATGTTCAGCAGTGCTTGCTAGAGTAAGTAGAATGTTGATAAATGCTTGCAAGAGTAGGTAAAATATTGATAAATGCTTGACAAAGCATGTAGAATGTTGATAAATGCTTGCTAGAGTTGGTAGAATGTTGGTAAATGCATGCTGCAGTTAGTAGAATGTTGATAAATTCTGGCTGAAGTTGTAAGTATGCTGATAAATGCTTGATAGAGTTGGTAGAATGTTCACAACATTCTAACCACTCCAGCAAGCTTTTGATGATATTCTTAGTTTAGTGAGCATTTATCAACATTTTCCTGACTCCAGCAAGCAATTATCACCATTCTTCCAAACCAGCAAGCTTTTATCAACATTCTACCACCTCCAGCATGCATTCATCAACATTCAATGTATTCCACCAAGCATTTATCAACATTATGCTGATTCCATCTAAACTGTACCAACATTGTGGAGCCTTCAGCAAGCACTAATCAACAGTATTCTAATTCTATTAAACATTTATCAAAATCCAACAAAGTCCAGCAAGCGTCAATATTCTTATTATACCAGAAAGCATTTATCAACATTCTATGTATTCCAGCAAGCATTTCACAACATTCTACCAACATCAGCAAGTATGTATCAACATTCTATCAACTCTAGGCAGCTGACATCAACATTGTATGCAGTCCAGCATGCATTTATCAGCATTCAACCAAATTGTGCATGCATTTATTAACATTCTACCTATTCCAGCAACCATTTGTCAACATTCCTCATACTACAGCAAGCACTTATCAACATTCTATGTACTCCAACAACTATTTATCAGCATTTTAGTACCTTCAGCAAGCTTTTATCAACATTCAATGTTCTCCACCCAGCATTTATCAGCATTATTCCATCTCCAACAAGTACTTGTCAACATTCTACCTTCTCCAGCAAAAATTTTCAACAATCTACAGACACCAGCAAGAATTAATCAACATTCCAGTGACTCCATCAAACATTTATCAACATTCTATCTTCTCAAGCATTTATCAACATTCTGGAGTACATAGAATGTTGATAAATGCTTGCTGGAGTTGGTACAATATCAATAAACAACAAAAACACCACCAAAGTGCTGCTATAGCTGCCAAATTTAATTTATTGACTCTGGTACCACTGCCCCAGAGGCCTTTAATGGAATAACTCAATGCATTTTTAGCAGCTTTATATATTCCATCCATACAAATAATTAATTAATTGACAACTTCATTAAACAATTAAACAATTAAATATCCCTCCAAAATTCACTCATAACAGAAACCTAAGAGAAAACTTAAAACCATGTCAACCCAGTGCAAACCCCAAGTGAAAGTACAATGAAACACTAATAAGATATAATACATCCCCTATATTATTTTCTCCAAAGGGTTTTGCTAAGACACTAAAAAAGAAACTACCCAAGCTGCCATTATTTACTTCACAAAAATGTCGGGCCTTTGGCCCATTGTGTGGAGGGATGAAATGGTAGGAAAATTGTTCTCTGAGAAAATTATGTTTTTCTTTTGGTAGGTTTCACAACTTAAAATAATTACTTAATTTTAGAAGTAAGGTTGAACTGGTCAAAAGAAATGGAGTTTTTCCATGCAGGGCGTGTAAGGTATGTGGAAAAATAAAAAATATAGATGGATGGAAAATAAATGGAAAGAAGTTTGAGGTTAAAAATGAATTTGATTGCAACTCATGTGGTGTAGTCTACATCACTGGATGCGGATGTACACCGTGTAAATGGTACATAGGACAAACAAAAATAAAAGTGAAATTAAGGATTTTGGAATATATGGGCGATGTTAGAAATGAGAGATTAGATAGCTCGGTGGCCTGACATTTTTGTGAAGTACATAATGGCAGTTTGGATAGTTTATTTTTTAAATGTCTTAGCAAAATCCTTTGGAGAAAATAATATAGGTGATGATTTTAAAAGAAAATTAATTAAGTTAGAAACTAAATTGATAATATATTTTAGCACTTTATTTCCCAATGGTCTTAATTTAGATGTCAAATGGGTATTTTAGGTTAAAAGCAGTTCATTAAATACAAAAACATGTTTTATTGTATGAATGATAAAATTGCTTGCTGTACAATTTGATGTTTATATATGTTTATATATGTATTATATCTTATTAGTGTTTCATTGTACTTTCACTTGGAGTTTGCACTGGGTTGATATGGTTTTAAGTTTTCTCTTAGGTTTCTATTATGAGTGAATTTTGGAGGGATATTTAATTGTTTAATTGTTTAATGAAGTTGTTAATTAATTAATTATTTGGATGGATGGAATATATGAAGCTGTTAAAATGCATTGGGTTATTACATTGAAGGCCTTTGGGGCCATGGTACTGGAGTCAATAAAGAAAATTTGGCAGCTATAGCAGAGCTTTGGTGGTGTTTTTGTTGTTAAGTATTAATCTGACTCCAGTCGGGAGTTGGGGTGGTGTACTTTACAATGTCAATAAATGTTTGCTGGAGTATGGACAATGTTGATAAATGGCTGCTGGACTACATAGAATGTTATTAAATTCTTCCTGAAAATGGCAGAAAGTTGTAAACTTCATAGATTACATACAATGTTGCTAAATACTTGCTGGATATAACAGAATGTTAATAAATGCTGGCCAGAGTTGTAAGATGTTGATAAATGCTTGCTTGAGTTGGTAGAATGTTGACAACTCCAGCAACCATTTATCAACATTTACTAACTCCAGAATGTATTTATTAACATTTCACTTACTCCAGTAAACATTTGTCAACATTCTACTAATTACAGTATGCAGTTATCAACATTCTGCAAACTCCAGATAGCATTTATCAACATTCTCCCAAGCCCAGCAAGCATTTATCTATATTCGTCCTACAACAGCAAGCATGTATCAACATTCTACATTCTCTAGCAAGCATCTATCAGTATTTGATCAAATTTTGCAAGCATTTATTAAGATTCTACCTATGTCAGCAATCATTTATCAACATTCAACATACTCCAGCAAACATTTGTCAACATTCTACATACTCCAGCAAGTATTTGTAAGCATTCCACTACTGCCAGAAAACATTTATCAACATTATAGCATCACAGCAAGCATTTATGCACATTCTACCAACTCTAGCAATGATTTATCAAAATTCTACGTATTCTGGAAAGCAATTATCAACATTCTACAAAGCCCCTCAAGCATTTATCAACATTCTATGTACTCCAGTAAGCATTTATCAACATTCTTCCAAAGTCTGCAAGCATTTATTAACATTCTATATACAGCATCAACCATTTATCAACATTCAACATACTGCAGCAGGCATTTATCAACATTATATTTACTCTAGCAGCTATTTATCAACATTATACTACCTCCAGCAAGCATTTGGTAGCATTCTACCAACCCCATCAAGCATTTATAGATGTTCTAGCAAGAATTTATCACATTTATACCTACTCTGGAAAGCATTTATTAATATTCTATATACTTCAGCAAACATTTATCAACAGTCTTCCAAGACCAGAAAGCAATTATCAACATTCTACCAATTCCAGAAAGGGTTTTCAACATTCTATTTACTCCATCAAACATTTATCAATATTCTAACAACTCCATCAAGCATTTATCAACATTCTGCTTACTGGAGTCAGTATAATGTTGCAATTCTTTGCTGAAGTATTTAGAATGTTGGCAAATATTTGTTGGAGGTTTTAGAATATTGGTAAGTGCTGACTGGAGTTGGTAGGATTTTGGCTGATGCTTGCTGGAGTTGGTTTTATGTTGATAAATGCTTGATGGAGTCAGTAGAATGTTGGAAATGCTTGCTAGAGTATGTAGAATATTGTAAAATGATTACCAGAGTGCATAGAATGTTGATAAATGCTTGCTGGAGTAGGGTGAATGTTGATAAATGTTTGCTGGAGTGGGTAGAATATTGATAAATGCTTGCTGGAGTACATAGATTGTTGATAAATACTTGCTGGATGAGGTAGAATGGTGCTAAATGCTTGCTGGAGTTGGTAGAAGTTTGATAAACACTGCCCTGGGTTGTAAGAATGTTGAATGATGCTTGCTATAGTTGGTAGAATGTTGATAAATGGTTGCTGGAGTAGTTAGAATGTTGATAAATGCTGGCTATAGTTGGTAGAATGTTGATAAATTATTGCTGGAGTCAGTAGAATGTTGAAAATGCTTGTTGGAGTAAGTTGAATGTTGGCAAATGTTGCTGGAGTTTTTAGAATATTCATAAATGCTGGCTGGAGCTTGTAGAATGTCAATCAATACTTGTTGGAGTATGTAGAATGTTGATCAATGCTTGCTAGAATACATAGAATATTGGTAAACACTTGCTTGAGTAGGTAGAGTACTTATAAATGCTAGGTGGAGTACATAGAATGTTGATAAATGTTTGCTAGAGTTGGTAGAATTTTGCTAAATGTTTTCTGCAGTTAGTAGACTGTTGATAAATTCTTGCCAGAGTTGTAGGAATGCTATTAAATGCTTAATAGAGTTTGTAGAATGTTCACAACATTGTAATATCCGCAGCAAGCTTTTGTCAATATTCTACTTACTTTAGTGAGCATTTATCAGCATTCTACCTACTCCAGTAATCATTTGTCACTATTCTTCCAAACCAGCAAGCTTTTATCAAAAGTTTACCACCTCCAGCATGCATTCATCAACATTCTATGTTTTCCACCAAGCATTTCTCAACAGTATACTGATTCTGCCAAAAATGTACCAACATTCTGCCTCCTCCAGCAAACATTTATCAACATTCTGCTAATTACAGGAAGCATTTATCAACATCTAACCAAGTTCAGCAAGCATTTAACAATATTCTACCTATATCAGAAACCATTTATCAACATTCTATGTATTCCAGAAAGGATTTATCAACATTCTACCAACATCAGCAAGCATTTATCAACATCCTTCCTTCTCCGACAACTGTTTATGAACATTTTACCAACTCCAGCATGCATTTATCAACATTATACTTACTCCAGTAAACACTTATGACTATTCGACTAATTCCAGTATGCCATTATGAACATGCTGCCAACTCCAGTAAGCATTTATCAACATTCTGCATTCTCTAGCAAGCATAAATCAGCATTTCACCAAATTTTGCAAGCATTTGTATTAACATTCTACCAACCTCAGCAATCATTTATCAACATCCAATATACTCCAGCAAGTATTTATCAACATTCTGTGTACTGCAGCAACTATTTGTAAGCATTCCACTACTGCCAGCAATCATTTATTACCATTCTACTATCTACAGCAAGCATTTATACACATTCTACCAACTCTAGCAAGGAGTTATCAAAATTCTGCATACTATGGAAAGCAATTATCAACATTCTACAAACCCCTCAAGCATTTATCAATACTCTGTGTACTCTAGTAAGCATTTATCAACATTTTATCAAAATTTGCAAGCATTTATTAACATTCTATTTACTCTAGCAACTAGTTACCTGCATTCTACTACCTCCAGAAAGCACTTGTTAACATTCTGAAAACTTCAGCAAGAATTTACCAAATTTCTATGTACCCTGGAAAGCATTTATCAACATTCTACATACTCTAGCAAACATTTATCAACATTCTACCAAGACCAGAAAGCAATTGTCAACATTCTACCAACTCTATCAAACATTTATCAATATTCTAACTACTCCATCATGTATTTATCAACATTCTGCTTGCTGGAGTCAGAATTATGTTGCAATTGTTTGCTGGAGTATGTAAAATGTTGGTAAATGTTTGTTGGAGGTTTTAGAATGTTGATAAGTGCTGACTGGGGTTGGTAGAATGTTGGCCAATGTTTGCTGGAGTTGGTAGTATGTTGATAAATGCTTGATGGAGTCAGAAGAAAGTTGAATATGCTTGCTGTAGTATGTAGAATGTTGAAAAATTATTTGTAGATCACATAGAATGTTGATAAATGTTTGCTGGAGAAGGATGAATGTTGATAAATGTTTGCTGGAGTTGATAGAATGTAGATAAATGCATGGTGGGATACGCAGGATGTTGATAAATGTCTTTGGAGTACTAAGAATGTTGGCAAATCCTTGCTGGATGAGGTAGAATGCTGCTAATGCTTCCTGGGGTGGTAGAATGGTGCTAAATGCTTCCTAGAGTTGATAGAATGTTGATAAATCCTGGCCCACATTGTAAGAGTGTTGATTATTGCTTGCTAGAGTTGGTAGAATGTTGTCCCAGAGACTTCCCATACTCTGGAACAAACTACCTATCTATATCAAACAAAGCTCCTCATTAGCACTCTTCAAGAAAAATCTTTATGATTGGATGGGAGATAGGAAATTCACCCCGGGGATCACTTCTGTGGCTCTGCTCGACTGGGGCATAGGAAAATAATTTTCTTGTGTGGCAAAGGCAGGGTACCTTTTGGCTAGGCTTATATAGGCCCTAGGGCTAATAGCCTAGTACCTACCTATGAACCTATGAACCCATGATAAATGGTTCCTGGAGTTGTTAGAGTATTGATAAATGCTGGCTGGAGTCGGTAGAATATTGAAAATGCTTGTTGGAGTAAGTAGAATGTTGGCAAATATTACTGGTGTTTTTAGAATGTTCATAAATGCTGGATGGAGCTGGTAGAATGTTGATCAATACTTGCTGGAGTTTGTAGAATGTTCATCAGTGTTTGCTAGAGTACGTAGAATGTTGGTAAATGCTTGCAGGAGTAGGTAGAATGTTGATAAATGCTTGGTGGAGTATGTAGAATGTTGATAAATGCTTACTAGAGTTAGTAAAATGTTGCTAAATGTTTGCTACAGTTAGTAGAATGTTGATAAATTCTGGATGAAGTTGTAAGAATGCTGATACATTCTTGATAGAGTTGGTAGAATGTTCACAACATTCTAACCACTGCAGCAAGCTTTTGACAATATTCTACTTAGTTTAGTGAGCATTTATCAACATTCTCCTGACTCCAGCAAGCATTTATTGCCATTCTTCCAAACCAGCAAGCATTTATCAACATTCTACCAACTCCAGCATACATTCATCAACATTCAATGTATTCCACCAAGCATTTATCAACATTATACTGATTCCACCAAAACTTTGCCAACATTCTTCCACTTCCAGGAAGCATTAATCAATATTTTACTAATTCCAGCAAACATTTATCAAAATTCAACCAAGTACAGCAAGCATCAATATTTTACTTATACCAGCAATCATTTATCAACATTCTATGTATTCCAGCAAGCATGTATCAACATTCTACCAAATTCTGCATGCATTTATTAGCATTCTACCTATTCTTGCAACCATTTAACCATTCATCATACTCTAGCAAGCATTTATCAACATTCTACATACTCCAGCAACTATTTATCAGCATTTTAATACCTTCAGCAAACCTTTATCAACATTCTATGTTCTCTGCCCAGCATTTATCAGCATTCTTCCATCTCCAGCAAGCACTTGTCAACATTCTGCCTTCTCCATCAAGCATTTTCAACAATATACAGCCTCCAGCAAGAATTTATGAACATTCTAGTCACTCCATAAAACATTTATCAAAATTCTTCCAACTCCATCAAGCATTTACCAATATTCTGCTGTATGTAGAATGTTGATAAATGTTTGCTGTAGTTGGTGGAATCTTGATAAATGCCCACTGGAGGTGGTACAATGTTAATGAATGCTGATTGTAATTGGTGGGATGATGTTCAATGCTTGATGGAGTTAGTAGAATGTTGACAACTGCTTGGTGAACATATTAGAATGCTGATAAATGTTTGCTGAAATAGGTAGAATGTTGACAAATGTTTGCTGAAGTTGTTAGAATGTTGATAAATGCTGGTTGGAGCTGGTAGAATTTTGATCAGTGCTTGCTAGAATAAACAGAATGTTCATAAATGCTGGGTGAAAACTGCAGAATGTTAAGTGATTGCTGGAGATGGTAGAATCTTGATAAATGCTTGCTAGTGTCGGTAGAATGTTAATAAAATCTGGTTGTAATTGGTTGAATGGTGTTCAGTGCTTCTTGGAGTTGGTATAATGTTGACAGATGCTTGTTGAACTTGTTAGAATGCTGATAAATGTTTACTGGAGTATGTAGAATGTTGACAAATGCTTACTGACATTTATGACACTGTTGATAACTGCTGGCTGGAGTTGGTAGAATTATGATCAGTGCTTGCTAGAGTACATAGAATGTTGGTAAACATTTTAAGCACTGCAGAAAGCTTTGGTCAACATTAACTCCAGCCAGCATTTATCAACATTCTATGTAATCCAGCAAGCATTTATCAACATTCTACCAAAATTTGCATTCATTTATTAACATTCTACCTACTCCAGCAACCATTTATCAACAATCAACATACTCCATTAAACATTTATCAGCATTCTATGTACTCGAATAACTATCAGCATTTTACTACCTGCAGCAAGATGTATCAACATTCTACCACCTCCAACAAGCACATATCATAATTCTACCTTATCCACCAAGCATTTTCAACATTCTACAGCCTACAGCAAGAATTTATCAACATTCTAATTACTCAGTCAAACATTTATCAAAATTCTTCCAACTTCATCAAGCATTTACCAATATTCTGTTGTATGTAGAATGTTGATAAATGTTTGCTAGAGTTGGTAGAATCTAGATAAATGCTTGGTGGAGGAGGTAGAATTTGGATAATTGCTTTCTGGAGTCAGCAGAATGTGTAAAATGCTTTCTAGAGTAAGTAGAATGTTGGTATATCCTGGTGGTGTTTTTAGAATGTTGCTAAAGTCTGGCTGGAGTTGCTAGAATGTTGAGCAATGGTTGCTGGAGTGTGTAGAATGTTGATTAATGCTCCTAGAGTATGTAGAATGCTGGTAAATACTTACTGGAGTAGGTAAAATTTGATAAATACTTAGTACAGTCCACAAATTGTTGAATGCATGCCAGAGTTGGTAAAATGCTTATAAATACTAGTTGCAGTTAGTAGAATGCTGATAAATTATTCCCGGAGTTGTATGAATGCTGATAAATGCTTGATAGAGGTGGCAGAATGTTGACAGCATTCTAACCACTGCAGCAAGTTTTTGTCAACATTCTACTTTCCTTAGTGAGCATCTAATAACCCTTTGCTGACTACAGGAACCATTTATCACCTTTCTACAACATCAGCAAACATTTGCCAACATTCTACCAACAACAGGATGCATTGGTCAACATTCTATGTACTAAACCCTGCATTTATCAACATTCTACTGATTCCAGCAAGCATTTATCAGCATTCTGGCAACTCTATAAAGCATTTACCAACATTCTACTAATTCCAGCAAGCATTCATCAACATTCAGCAAGGTCTAGCAAGCATTTATCAATATTCTACATAAACGCAAAAGCATTCATCAACATTCTACCAATTTCAGCAAGCATTTATCAACATTCTATCAGCTCCAGTCAGCATTTATCAATGTTCTATGCAGTCCAGCAAACATTTATCAGCATTCTACCAAATTTTGCATTCATTTATTAACATTCTACCTACTCCGTGATTCATTTATCAACATTCAGAATACTCCATTAAGCATTTACTAACATCCTATGGACTCCAACAACTAAATATCAGTATTTTACTACCTAAAGCAAGCTTTTATTAACATGCAGTGTTCCTCCACCAAGATGTATCAACATTCTACCATCTCCAACAAACTCTTCTCATAATTCTACCTTTTCCACCAAGCATTTTCAACATTCTATATGCTACAGCAAGAATTTATCAACATTCTAGTCACTCCATCAAACATTTATCAAAATTCTTCCAACTCCATCAAGCATTTAGCAATATTCTGCTGTATGCAGAATTTTGATAAATGTTTGCTGGGGTTGGTAGAATCTTGATAAATGTTTAGCGGCAGACATAAAATGTTGATAAATGCTTTCTGGAGTCAGCAGAATATGTAAAATGCTTTCCGGAGTTAGTAGAATGTTGATAAATCCTGCTAGAATTTTCAGAGTGTTGCTAAAGTCTGTCTGGAGTTGCTAGAATGTTGATAAATGATTGCTGGAGTATGCAGAATGTTGATTAATGCTTGCTAGAGTATGTAGAATAATTACTTGCTGGAGTAGGTAAAATTTGATAAATGCTTGGTACAGTCCACAGATTGTTGATGAATGTTTGCCAGAGTTGGTAAAATGTTGATAAATACTTTCTGCAATTAGTAGAATGTTGATAAATTCTGGCTGGAGTTGTAAGAATGCTGATAAATGCTTCATAGTGGTGGTCAAATGTTGACAACATTCTAACCACTGCAGCTAGCTTTTGTCAACGTTCTACTTTCTTTAGTGAGCATTTCATAACATTCTACTGACTACAGGCACCATTTATCAACTTTCTAGAAAATCGGCAAATGTTTATCAACATTCTACCAACTCCAGCATGCATTTATCAAGATTCTGTGTACACCACCCCACATTTATCAACATTATACTGATTACAGCAAGCATTTATTAGCATTCAACCATGTCTAGCTTACATTTACTTACCTTTTTAAACACTTCACTGTAAACTATAATAAGTTATTAGATATTACTTGTCCTTTTTTGCTCTATTGCCCTTCCTCAACCTTTGTATCAAAGTACTGTAGACCAAAATATGTTACTTGATACGGCCTGCCCTACTTGCTCTATTGCTCTTCCCTCCCCTCTGTAAACCTCCCTCCTTCCCCTCAGTCTCACTCAGCAAATCTGTGCTTCACCCCTGAGCCTTTCTGCCATGTGCTTGATATCCACCTCACTGATTGATCTCCATCTCCTTGGCTCTACCCGCTCTGTTCGCCCTGTGGGCTCACTCCGCTCCCCTACCCTAGCCCCAATTCCCACCCACCTCAGTAGCCCTACACTTATACCTACTATACCACACCCACTGCCTACAACACCCAGTCAACTCACCAACCCAGTCAATAGTTCCCCATACCCAATCAGATCTTCCACTCCTCCCACCTTTCACTTTACCTCCCCTATCACTATCCTATCCTAAAACTTTACTCCATTTTACACTACAGTACATAGTTTTATACTTCTTTCCTACAGCTAAAGCAAGCAGAATGCCTACCAAACTTTCCACAATATTTACTGCAATACTACTAGTTACTACCTTATCCTACCTACACTATCTCACTAGACCTCCGTATGTCATTCACTCCCCTTCATTTCACACAACTACCTCACTCCACATGCATACTCTCAAACATTTATATCCCCTAGCCTCTACTTCCTCAACAATATTTTCCTCTTTCCCTATAGACTCATATAACATGCTACACATATCACTCCTATGTATAATATTTCCATCTCAAACCTTACCACCCTTACACCTAAAACTAAGCAACTTAAATACTCACTCTCACATATTTACCACTTAATCTCTACCCTTCTCTCCGGGGACATACACCAAAACCCCGGCCCCTCCCCCTCACCCAATTCACCATCCCCATCTCACCCATCCTATTCAGCAAGTAAGTCTCCCCAATTCACAGCTCTACATGCCCAAAGCATCTGCAACATAATCTAAAGCCTCCATGCCTGGCTTCTCCAAATTCAACCATTCTATCTATCTCTGAAACCTGGTTGAAACCTCATATAAAAGTCTCAGAACTGCTTCCACCTAACGACAGTATTCTTAGAAAGGATAGAACGCAAAGGAAAGGGGGAGGTGTCACACTCCTCTACTCCTCATCCCTCATAGTGACCCCCTACTCCAAACCCATCCCCTCATTTGGCAATGCTGAAATACTCCTAGCCCTCCTCCACATAAATAAACATAAACGTATCTGTATAGTCACCCTCTATATCCCTCTTGGAGACAATATCCAAACCCTTGAAAACATTCTCTCTTGGCGCTCTATCAACATTGCTAATGAAACTATTATTCTGGGTGATGTTAACATTAACTGGTCCGCAATTAGGTCTCCAACTAACTCCATAAATATAACTCTTTATAACTTTACTCAACTAATTACCACAACAACTAGACTCACCAAAGACTTTCTCCATGGGACTACCCTAGATTGGATTCTAGTTTCACATCCTCGCTACTTCACTGATAGTGGTACCATTCCCAACCTACTAGGTGACCATCTTCCCACTTTTAAACACTGTCTCCCCTCCTCCCTTCAACAAATCCATACCTATACCACCACCTGCTGTCTAAAAAATTTCAACCCAGATGATTTCTCAAATGCACTAAAAAGAATAAGCTGGAACCCACTAAAAACATTATCCATTGATAATGCTATTTCCTACTTCAACACAATCTTCTTAGACTTGCTAAACTCCTTTGCCCCCTGGAAAACTAAATGCACAAAAAGCAATCCCGTCCCATGGTTAACTAAGAATACTTTACTCATTATGAAACTTTGAGATAAAGCTTGGAAACACTACCATAAAACTAAAACTACCACCACCCTCAATGAATGCAAAGCTCTCCACAATAAAGTAAAAAAAATATCATCTCAGATTGCAAAACCTATTTTACAGTACTCCAAACTAACCATAACACTAACCCCAAAAAATTCTGGAATGGAATCTCCTGTCTCCTTAACTGAGGTAAAAAAGAGAACCCCTGCCCTGATCCTCATGCCTCTGACCTGACCTTAGCATCTGACTTTAACTCATTCATCATCAATTCCATAGCCAAACTTACATCATCCTTCACTAACAATAATGTACCCCCATCCCCACCAACATGCCCACATGTCCCCCTAGTAACTCCAGCACCCAACCCCCTCCTTTTTCCATGCACCCCATCCCCATGTCTACTATAAAACAACTACTCCTAAAAATGAAACCATGTTCTAATGCTCCTGACAAAATACCCTCCTATTTTCTAAAAATAGCAGCAGAAGCCATTGCCTTCCTTATCTGCATTTTAATAAATTGATCAATTTCAGAATGCCATGTTCCTCAACTGTGGAAAAAGGCCTTTATTATTCCACTCCATAAAGGAGGCAACAACAATGACATCCCAAACTTCTGACCAATTGCTATTCTATCTCCTATTTCTAAACTCCTCGAAAAATGTGTTCACCTTCAACTCCTACCCTACCTCTTAAACAATAACCTCCTTACTCCTACCCAGCATGGATTCTGACCAGGCCATAGTACCACCACTGCCCTTCTCTCCTTCCTAGAGGCCATCAATAAGACCTGTGACATCGGTCATATTGTATCTGCCCTCCTCTTAGACCTGTCTAAGGCTTTTGATACTATCTCTCACAGTCTTCTTATTACCAAACTTTCAAAACTAAACCTATCCTCCTCCTCTATTAATTGGTTCACCAGTTACCTATCCAATAGGCTGCAAGCCATCAAATGGAAGAAAGCTATTTCACCCTTCCTAGATACACGCACAGGTGTCCCTCAAGGCTCAATCCTAGGCCCCCTACTATTCAATATCTTCATAAATTACTTCTATCGTGCCATCCCCAATACCAACCTCATCCAATATGCCGACGACTCCACTATAATCTGTTCCGCCACCTCAACTTCCTCACTAGCACTATTAGCCTAGGAAGCCTTCCACTCCACAGAACAATGGATGCTAGATAATCATCTAGCACTAAATTCAAACAAGACTAAACTAATGATATTTACCCCTTCCAAAAACTTCATCCTTGATACAAATTTATTCTCTATCACCACCCAAAATAATACAACTCTCTAAATAGTTTCTACAGCAAAACTTCTTGGGATTTTCATTGATGATATGCTCAAGTTTGATAACCACCTACAAATGAATATTAAAAAAACGCATAAAAAATTAGGCATGCTTTATTGTCACAACCGCTATATCTCTCCCTCTTCCAGGCTTCTTCTTGCTATTACCTACCTCATCCCTTCCTTCCTATATGGTGCCTCTACACTTATCAATCTGCAATCTTCCCTCGGAACAAAGCTATTCTCCTGCTACTATAAAATTTTAAAATTTGCAACTGGCCACAGAGCCAATACCCATCACTGTATTTCCTTACATCAATTAAATTGGCTAGAACTACCTAACTATCTTAACTATATCCAACTAATACAAGCACATAAACTTATTTTTAACCCCTCTCTCTGCCCCTCTCTTGCCTCAACCTTTAAAATCCATCTTCCTGATAAGTGTCTAAGATCTAACTCGCAGAATCTAATAGAACTGCATAAACCATCCCATCCACCAGGCAACCACCTCCTATCTTTCTCACTTGCACGCCACTGGAATTCTCTTCCACCTCTCATCCGTACCACATCTAAACTCTCTATCTTTAAAACCCTACTTCATTCACACCTAACTTTACAATTGGAATGCTCCTGCTCTCATCCTTCATAATGTCCTCACCCATAACTACTCTTCACTAGCCAGCATATCTATAATAACCTCCTACAGTCTAATAACTCGCAATAACAACAGTAGGAATCATGACATTTGTATAAGAACTGTATTTAAGTTAATTCAGCATACTAATTAGGATCTCATAATGCCAGTCCAATGACATCCCATCACTTTGTTTGATGTTAAATCCCCTCTTAATTGTGTAATTTTTTATCTTATACTCTTGTTGATTTATTGCATTGATATTGTATATTGTATTTTGTATCCATATATTCTTGTATTTCTGGAGCTTTTCTCCCCAGGACTCCATTGAAAATGGGTTATTCAAGGCCCAATTGGACTATCCTGACAAACAAACTGAAAAATGAAAAATAAAAAATAAATAAAAAATAAATTTATCAATATTCTACCTACACCCAAAGGCATTCATCAACATTCTACCAACTTCTGCCTACACTTTATTGTTTTTTAACTTATAAATCCTATGATCTCCTTGAATCTACTACCAGGTTAGCCTACTAGTCATTCAATACCCTATCATTCTTAAAAACACTGTTTAGAAATTTCCATCTGAGTAAAAATGTAATAATTTGTTTGTGTATCTGTTTTTGTGTTTGTTTAAATCTGTGTAAAAATCCTTTTATTTGTGTTTTATTTTGTATTTTAAACTGTAAAAATGTAACAGTTTGTTGAATGTCTTTTTGGAGCTTTTCCCCCTGGGCCTCCACTGAAAATGGACATGTAGCCGATCAGACTATCCCGATAAACAAATGTAAAATAAAATAAATAAAACAAATAAATAATACATTTCAGCAAGCATTTATCAACATTCTATCACCCCCAGCTAGTATTTATCAACTTTCATTGTAGTCCAGCAAGCATTTATCAACATTCTACCAAATTTTGCATTAATTTATTAACATTCTACCAACTCCATCAACCATTTATCAACATTCAACATACTCCATTAGGCATTTATCAACATTCTATGTACTCCAGCAACTATATATCTGCATTTTACTACCTCCCACAAGCGTTTATCAAAATTCTATGTTCCTCTCCCAAGATTTATCAACATTCTACCATCTCCAGCAAGTACTTGTCAACATTCTACCTTCTCCAGCAAGCATGTTCAACATTCTACAGCCTCCAGCAAGAATTTATCAACATTCAATGTCACTCCATCAAACGTTTATCAAAACTCTTCCAACACCATCAAGCATTTACCAATATTCAGCTGTATGTTGATAAATGTTTGCTAGAGTTGGTAGAATCTTGATAAATGCTTGCATATGTAGAATGCTGGTAAATACTTGCTGGAGTAGGTAAAATTTGATAAATGCTTGGTACAGTCCACAGATTGTTGAATGCATGCCAGAGTTGGCAAAATATCGATAAATGCTTGCTGCAGTTAGGAGAATGTTGATAAATTCTTCCCTGAGTTGTAAGAATTCTGATAAATGCTTGATAGAGGTGGTAGAATGCTGACAGCATTCTAACCACTGCAGCAAACATTTGTCAACATTCTACTTTCTTTAGTGAGCATTTAATAAAATGTTACTGACTATAGGAACCATTTATCAACTTTCTACAAAATCAGCAAACATTTATCAACATTCTACCAACTACAGCATGCATTTGTCAACATTCTGTGTACTCCACCCCTCATTTATCAACATTCTACTGATTCCAGCAAGTATTTATCAGCATTCTGGCAACTCTATAAAGCATTTACCAACATTCTGCTAATTCCAGCAAGCATTCATCAACATTCAACCAAGTCTAGCAAGAATGTATCAATATTCTACATAAACCCAAAAGCATTAATCAACATTCTACCAATTTCAGCAAGCATTTATTAACATTCTATCAGCTCCAGCCAGCATTTATCAGTGTTCTATGTAGTCCAGCAAACATTTATCAACATTCTACCAAATTTTGCATTAATTTATTAACATTCTACCAACTCCAGCAACCATTTATTAACATTAAACATACTCTATTAGGCATTTATCAACATTGTATGTACTCCAAACTATATATCAGCATTTTACTACCTCCAGCAAGCTTTTATCAAAATTCTATGTTCCTCCACCAAGATGTATCAACATTCTCCTATCTCCAACAAGCACTTGTCAACATTCTACCTTCTCCACCAAGATATTTTAACATTCTAATTCCTCCAGCAAGATTTTATGGACATTCTAGTCACTCCATGAAACATTTATCAAAATTGATCGAACTCCATCAAGCATTTACCAATATTCTGCTGTATGTAGAATGTTGATAAATGTTTGCTGTAGTTGGTAGAATGTTGACAAATGTTTACTGATATTGTTTGAGTGTTGATAAATGCTGGCTGAAGTGGTATAATTTTGATCAGTGCTTGCTAGAGTACATAGAATATTGGTAAACATTCAGGCAATGCAGCAAGCTTTGGTCAACATTCCACTTACTTTAGCAAGCACTTATCAACATTCTATCAAGTCCAGACAGCATTTCTAAACATTCTACTAGATTTGCATTAATTTATTAACATTCTACCTACTATGTGATCCATTTATCAACATTCAGAATACTCCATTAAGCATTTATTATCATCCTATGTACTCCAACAACTAAAAATCAGTATTTTACTACCTACAGCAAGCTTTTATTAACATTCTGTGTTCCTCCACCAAGATGTATCAACATTCTACCATCTCCAACAAGCATGTCTCATAATTCTACATTCTCCAGCAAGCATTTTCAACATTGTACAGCCTACAGCAAGAATTATCAACTTTCTAGTCACTCCATCAAACATATATCAAACTTCTTCCAACTCCATCAAGCATTTACCAATATTCTGCTGCATGTAGAATGCTGATAAATGTTTGCCAAAGTTGGTAGAATCTTGATAAATGCTTGGTGGAGGTCGTAGAATGATGATAAATGCTTTCTGAAGTCAGCAGAATGTGTAAAATACTTTTTGGAGTAAGCAGAATGTTGGAAAATCCTGCTGCAGTTTTTAGAATGTTGCTAAAGTCTGTCTGGAGTTGCTAGAATGTTGATCAATGCCTGCTGGAGTATGTAGAATGCTGGTAAATACATGCTGGAGTAGGTAAAATTTGATAAATGCTTTTTACAGTCCACAGATTGTTAAAGAATGCTTGCCAGAGTTGATAATATGTCGATAAATGCTTGCTGAAGTTAGTAGAATGTTGATAAATTCTGGCCGGAGTTGTAAGAATGCGGATAAATGCTTGACAGAGGCAGTAGAATGTTGACAGCATTCTAACCAATGCAGCAAGCTTTTGTTAACATTCTAAGTTATTTAGTGAGCATTTAATAACATTGTACTGACAACAGGAACCATCTATCAACTTTCTACAAAATCAGCAAACGTTTATCAACATTCTGCCAACTCCAGCATGCATTTGTCAACATTCTGTGTACTCCACCCCACATTTATCAACATTCTACTAATTCCAGCAAGATTTCTCAACATTCTGGCAACTCTATAAAGCATTTATCAACATTCTACTAATTCCAGCAAGTATTTGTCAAAATTCAACCAAGTCTAGCAAGCATTTATCAATATTCTACCTACACCCAAAGGCATTCATCAACATTCTACCAGTTTTAGCAAGCATTTATCAACATTCTGTCAGCTCCAGCTACCATTTATCAATGTTCTATGTTGTCCAGCAAGTATTTATCAACATTTTACCAAATGTTGCATTCATTTATTAACATTCTACCAACTCCATCAACCATTTATCAGTATTCAACAATACTCCATTAGGCATTTAACAACATTCTATGTACTCCAGCAACTAACATATCAACATTTTACTACATCCAGCAAGCATTTATCAAAATTCTATGTTCCTCTCCCAAGATGTATGAGCATTCTACCATTTCCAACAAGCACTACCTTCTCCACCAAATATTTTCAACATTCTATAGCCTACAGCAAGAATTTATGAACATTCTAGTCACTCCATCAAACATTTATCAAAATTCTTCCAACTCCATCAAGCATTTACCAATATTCTGTTGTATGTAGAATGTTGATAAATGTCTGCTGTAGTTGGTAGAATCTTAATAAATGCTTGCTGGATGTGGTAGAATGTTGATAATTGATGATTGTAATTGGTGGAATGATGTTCGATGCTTGATAGAGTTAGTAGAATGTTGTCAAATGCTTGCTGAACTTGTTAGAATGTTGAGAAATGTTTGCTGAAGTAGGTAGAATGTTGACAAATGCTTGCTGAATTTGTTAGAATGTTGATAAATGCTGGCTGGAGTTGGTAGAATTTTGATCAGTGCTTGGTAGAATACACAGAATGTTCATAAATGTTGGGTGAAAATTGTAAAATGTTGTTAAGTGATTGCTGGAGTTGGTAGAATCTTGATAAATACTTGCTAGTGTCAATCGAATGTTGACAAATTCTGGTTGTAGTTGGTGGAATGGTGTTCAGTGCTTCTTGGCATTAGTAGAATGTTGACAGATGCTTGCTGAACTTGTTAGAATCCTGATAAATGGAGTAGGTAGAATGTTGACAAATGCTTGCTGACATTGTTAGAATGTTGATAAATGCTGGCTGGAGTTGATAGAATTTCGATCAGTGTTTGCTAGAGTACATAGAATGTTGGTAAACATTCTAAGCACTACAGCAAGCTTTGGTCAACATTCCACTCACTTTGGAAAACATTTATCAACAGTCTATCAACTCCAGCCAGCATTTAGTAGCATTCTATGTAGTCCAGCAAGCATTTATCAACATTCTACCAAATTCTGCATTCATTTATTAACATAATACCTACTCCAGCAACCATTTATCAACATTCAACATACTCCATTAGGCATTTCTCAAAATTCTATGTACTCCAGCAAATATATATCAGCATTTTACTACCTCCAGCAAGCTTTTATCAACATTCTGTTTTCCTCCCCCAAGATGTCTCAACATTCTACCATCTCCAACAAACACTTCTCATAATTCTACCTTCTCCACCAAGCATTTTTCAACATTCTACATCATCCTACAGCAAGAATTTATCAACATTCTAGTCACTCCATCAAACATTTATCATCTGCTGTATGCATAATGTTGATAAATGTTTGCTGGAGTTGGTAGAATATTGTTACATGCTTGCTGGAGGTCGTAGAATCTTGATAAATGCTTTCTGAAGTCAGCAGAATGTGTAAAATTCTTTCTGGAATTAGTAGAATGTTGGTAAATCCTGCTAGAATTTTCAGAGTGTTGCTAAAGTCTGGCTGGAGTTGCTAGAATGTTGATAAATGATTGCTGGAGTATGCAGAATGTTGATTAATGCTTGCTAAAGTATGCAGAATGCTGGTAAATAATTGCTGGAGTAGGTAAAAATTGATAAATGCTTGGTACAGTCCACAGATTGTTGATGAATGTTTGCCAGAGTTGGTAAAATGTCGATAAATGCTTCCTGAGTTAGTAGAATGTTGATAAATTCTGGCCAGAGTTGTAAGAATGCTGATAAATGCTTCATAGTGGTGGTAGAATATTGACAGGATTCTAACCACTGCAGCAAGCTTTTGTCAACATTCTACCAAATTTTACATTCATTTATTAACATTCTACCTACTCCAGCAACCATTTAACATCATTCAACATACTCCGTTAGGCATTCTTCAACATTTTCTGCACTCCAGCAACTATATATCATCATTTTACTACCTCCAGCAAGCTTTTCTCAAAATTCTATATTCCTCTCCCAAGGTGTATCAACATTCTACCATCTCCAACATTCTACCTTATCCACCAAGCATTTTCAACATTCTACAGCCTCCAGCAAGAATTTATCAACATTCTAGTCATTCCATCAAACATTTATCAAAATTCTTCCGACTCCATCAAGCATTGACCAATATTTTGCTGTAGGTATAATGTTGATAAATGTTTTATGCAGTTGGTAGAATCCTGTTAAATGCTTGCTGGAGGTTGTAGAATGTTGATAAATGCTTTCTGGAGTCAGCAGAATGTGTAAAATGCTTTCTAGAGTAAGTAGAATGTTGGTAAATTCTGCTGGAACTTTTAGAATGTTGATAAAGTCTGGTTGGAGTTGCTAGAATGTTGATCAATGCTTGCTGGGGTATGTAGAATGCTGATAAATGGTTGCTGGAATAGGTAAAATTTGATAAATGCTTGGTAAAAGTTGACAAATTGTTGATGAATGCTTGCCAGTGTTGGTAAAATGTTGATAAATGCTTGCTGCAGTTAGTAGAATGTTGATACATACTGGCCTGAGCTGTAAGAATGCTGATAAATGCTTTATAGACATGGTAGAATGTTGACAACATTCTAACCACTGCAGCAAGCTTTTGTCAGCATTCTACTTTCTCTAGTGAGCATTTAATAACATTTTACTGACTACAGGAAGCATTTATCAACATTTTACAAAATCAGCAAATGTTTACCAACATTCTACCAACTCCAGCATGCATTTGTCAGCATTCTGGGTACGCCACTCTGCATTTATCAACATTCCACTATTTCCAGCAAGAATCTATCAGCATTCAATCAAGTCTAGCAAGCATGTATCAATATTTTACCTATACCCAAAGGCATTCATCAACAGTTTACCAATTTCATTTATCAACATTCTATCAGCCCCAGCCAGCATTTATCAATGTTCTATGTAGTCCAGCAAACATTTATCAACAGTCTAGCAAATTTTGCATTCATTTATTAACATTCTACCAACTCCAGCAACCACTTATCAACATTTAGTATACTCCATTAGGCATCTATCAACATTCTATGTACTCCAGCAACTATATATTAGCATTTTACTACCTCCAGCAAGCTTTTATCAAAATTATGTGTTCCTCTCCCAAGATGTATCAACATTCTACCATCTCCAACAAACACTTCTCATAATTCTACCTTCTCCACAAAGCATTTTCAACATTCTATATCCTATAGCAATAATTTATCAACTTTCTAGTCACGCCATCAAACATTTATCAAAATTCTTCCAACTCCATCAAGCATTTACCAATATTCTGCTGTATGCAGAATGTTGATAAATGTTTTCTGGAGTTGGTAGAATCTTGATAAATGCTTAGTGGCAGACATAAAATGTTGATAAATGCTTTCTGGAGTCAGCAGAATATGTAAAATGGTTTCCAGAGTTATTAGAATGTTGGTAAATCCTGGTGGAATTTTCAGAGTGTTGCTAAAGTCTGGCTGGAGTTGCTACAATGTTGATCAATGATTGCTGAAGTATGTAGAATGTTGATTAATGCTGCTAGCATATGTAGAATGCTGGTAAATACTTGCTGCAGTAGGAAAAATTTAATAAATGCTTGGTACAGTCCACAGATTGTTGAATGCATGCCAGAGTTGGTAAAATGTTGATAAATGCTTGCTGCAGTTAGGAGAATGTTGATAAATTCTGGCTGGAGTTGTAAGAATGCTGATAAATGCTTCATAGTGGTGGTAGAATGTAGACAGCATTCTAACCACTGCAGCTAGGTTTTGTCAAAATTCTACTTTCTTTAGTGAGTATGCTGGAGAAGGTAGAATGTTGACAAGTGCTTTCTGGAGATGGCAGAGTGTTGACAAATGCTGGTTGGAGAACATCGAATCCTGATAAAAGCTTGCTGGAGGTAGTAGAATTCTGATAAATAGTTGCTGAAGTACATACAATGTTGATAAATGCTAGGTGGAGTATATTGAATGTTGATAAATGGTTGCTGGAGTAGGTAGAATGTTAATAACTGCTTGCAAAATTTGATAGAATCTTGATAAATACTTGCTGGACAATGTAGATTATTGGTAAATGCTTTCAGGTGTAGGTAGAATATTGCTAAATGCTTGCTGGACTTGGTTGAATGTTGATAGATGCTTCAGGTCTATGTAGAATATTGATAAATGCTTGCTGGACTTGGTTGAATGTTGATAAATGCTTGCTGGAATAGGTAGAATGTTGACAAATTATTTCTGTTGTAGGTAGAATGTTGATAAATGCTTGCTGGATATGGCTGAATGATGATAAAAGTTTTGTTGAGTTAGTAGAATGTGGATAAATGCTTGATGGAGTTCTCGGAATGTTGATAAATGCTTGCTGGAATTAGTAGAATGTTTGATAAATGCTTGGTGCAGTGCACAGAATGTTGATACATGCATACTGGAGTTGGTAGAATGTTGATAAATGCTTGCTGGTTTGGTAGAATGTATATAAATGCTTTCTGGAGTCAGGAGAATGTTGATAAATGCTTAGTAAAGTAAGTAGAATGTTGACACAAGCTTGCTGCAGTGGTTAGAATGTTGTCAATATTCCACCAACACTATCAGGCATTTATCAGCATTCTTACAAATCTGGCCAGAATTATTCAACATCCTATTAACTTCAACAAGCATTTATTGACATTCTACTTACTCAAGCACGCATTCATTCTACGTACTCTAGCAAGCATTGATCAACATTCTATATACTCCAGCATGCATGTATCAACATTCTGTGTAATGCATCCAGAATTTATCAACATTCAAAAATCTTCAGAAAACAGTTGTCAACATTCTACAAACTCCAACAAGCATTGAGCAACATTCCATCAATTCCAATCAGCATTTATCAACATTCAACTGACTTGAGCAATCATTCATCAACAGTTTGCCAACTCCAGCAAGCATGTATCAACATTCTAAGTACTCCAGAATGTTGGTAAATGCTTGATGGAGTTGGCAGAATGTAGAGAAATGCTAAATTCTTGCTGGAGTCTGTAGAATTATGACAATGCTTGCTGGAGAAGACAGAATGTTGACAAGCTCTTGCTGGAGATGGTATAATGTTGATAAATTCTGGTTGGAGTATGTACAATGTTGATCAATGCTTACTAAAGTACTTAGAATGTTGGTGAATGTTTGCTCAAGTAGGTAGAATGTTGATAAATGCTTGGTGGAGTACATAGACTGTTGATAAATTCTTTCTGCAGTTAGTAGAATTTAGATAAATTCTGCTCATATTTGTAAGAATGCTGATAAATGCTTGATAGAGGTGGTAGAATCTTTGCAACATTTTAACCACTGCAACAACCTTTTGTCAACATCCTACTTGCTTTAGTAAACATTTATCAACATTCTTCCAACTCCAGCATGCATTTATTAACATTCTGTGCACTCCACCGAACATTTATCAACATTCTACTGATACTAGCAAGCATTTATCAACAACCTGCCAACTCCAAAAAACACTTGTCAACATTCTAAATCCAGCAAGCATTTATAAACATTCAGTGAAGTCCAACAAGCATTTATCAATATTGTACCTACATGAGAAGAAGGCATTCATCAGCATTCTACAAATTCCAGCAAGCATTTATCAACATTCTATTAACTCCAGCCAGCACTTATCAACATTCTGTCAACTTCAGGAAGTGTTTACCAAAATTTTACCAATTTTATTATCAAGAATTTGTTAACATTCTTCCTACTCCAGCAACCATTTATCAACATTCAGCATACTTCACCAGGCATTTATCAACATTCTATGTACTTCAGAAACTATATATCAGCATTTTACTACCTCCAGCAAGACGTTATCAACCTTCTATCTTCTCCCATAGCATTTATCAACATTCTACTGTCTCCAGCAGGCACTCATCAAAATTCTGTCTTCTCCACCAAGCATTTTCAACATTCTACAGCCTTCAGCAAGAATATATTTACATTCTAGTGACACCATTCGACATGTATCAAAATTCTGCTAATGCCATCGAGCATTTACCAATATTCTAGCATATTTGGAATATTTATAAATTTCTGCTGGAGTTGGTAGAATCTTGATAAATGCTTGCTGAATGTTGATAAATTATGGTTGTAACTGGTGGAATGGTGTTCAGTGCTTGGTGGAGTTAAGAGAATGTTGACAAATGCTAGCTGAACTTGTTAGTATGCTGATGCTTGCTGGAGTAGGTAAAATGCTGATAATTGCTTGGTGTCATCCATAGATTGTTGAAGAATGCTTGCCAGAGTTCGTAGAATGTCAATACATCCTTGCTGCAGTTAGTAGAATGTTGATAAAGTCTGTCCAGAGTTGTAGGAATGCTGATATGTGCTTGATAGAGGTGGTAGAATGTTGACAACATTCTAACCAAAGCAGCAAGCTTTTGTCAACATTCGATGTACATTAGTGAGCATTTATCAGCATTCTACTAACTCCAGGAAGCATTTATCAACATTATACCAAACCAGTAAGCATTTATCAACAGTCTATCAAATCCAGGATGCATTTTTCAACATTCTGTGCACTTAACTGAGCATTTATCACCATTCTACTGATTCCATCAAGCATTTATCAAAATTCTGTTGACTCCATCACTTATTTGTCAACATTCTACTAATTCCAGCAAGCATTTATCAACATTCAACTAAGTCTAGCAAGCATTTATCACTATTCTACCTACACCAGAAGGCATTCATCAACATTCTACGTATTCCAGCAAGCATTTATCATTTATCAACTCCAGCCAGCATTTATCAATGTTCTATGTAGTCCAGCAAGTATTTATCAACATTCTACCAAATTTTGAATTCATTTATTAACATTATACCTAGTCCAGCAACCATTTATCAACATTCAACATACTCCATTAGACATTTATCAACATTGTATGTACTCCAGCAACTATATATCAGCAATTTATTACCTTTGGCAAGATTTATCAACATTCTATGTTTCTCCCTCAACATTTATCAACAATCTACCATCTCCAACAAGCACTTGTCAACATTCTAACTTCTCCACCAACTGTTTTATCATTCTACAGCCTACAGCAAGAATTTATCAACATTCTAGTGACCCCATCAAACATTTATCAAAGTTTTTCCAAATCCATCAAGCATTTACCAATATTCTGCTGCATGTAGAATGTTGATAAATATTTGCTGGAGTTGGTGGAATCTTGATAAATGCTTGTTGGCGGTGATAGAATGTTGATAAATGCTGGTTGTAATTGGTGGGATGTTGTTCATTGCTTCATGGAGTTAATAGAATGTTGACAATGCTTGTCGAACTTGTCAGAATGTTAATAAATGCTTGATGGAGTAGGAAGAATGTTGACAAATGCTTGCGAAGTTGTTAGAATGTTGATAAATGTTGGCTGGATTTGGTAGAATTTTAAGCAGTGCTTGCTAGTGTACATATAATGTTGGTAAATACTTGCTGTAGTGGGTAGAATGTTAATAAATGTTTGGTGGAGTACATATAATATTGACAAATGCTTGCTGAGCTTGTTAAGATGTTGATAAATGCTTGCTGGAGTAGCTAGATTGATGACAAGTGTAGATTGTTAGAATGTTGATAAATGCTGGCTGGAGTTTGTAGAATTTCGATCAGTGCTTGCTAAAGTACATAAACTGCTCATAAGTTGCCATACCTTACTTGATTAGAAGGAAGTTTCTCTGTTCACATGTGAGAGAGGGAAGCTTTGAGCAACATATCTGTCCCTGGAGGAGTGGTTCCAGCCCAGAAGTTAGTAGTTTATTGGCCATTTTGGGCTAATTTCTATCTCTTTCATTTCCCTACTATAAAAAATACGTTTTCACTGTTTTGCACACTGGACAGTGCCGGTAAGCTACTATTAAATAATTCCCGACTCCACTAAGTCTCCTCTTCAGTTTTTCCCTTGAAACTAGTCTAACTCTCAACATAAGCACTCAAAAAGCATCTTACAGCCCAGCACTTGCTCAGACCTAATAGCAATCATGAATATACCCTGACACTGATTGCCCAGCAGGGCAAGGCTCTTTATTCACCCCTCACCAACCAAGTGACTAAGCAGCTCACCCTACTATTCAGGCCTGGCCAAAGGGCAACTTCAGATGCACTCTCCAGTCCAGCTGGTGAATCTGGGTATCCTGAGGCAATGTTACAACTGCCTCATGTACACAGACAACCCTCTCCTCCTACCACAAAACACTAACATATGCAAGAGATGCAATTATACAGCCAAACTGAAAGCTAAGCTGTCTCCACCCAAGACTGGAACAGACAGTCAAGAGGAGAAGGTTAACACTTGCACCACAACTCCATCAGCACACAGACCTATGAAAACATCACTGGCAAAACATATACATAAATCCAAAAAATCATACTCGGAAGCTCTAAATAAAAACCTGCAAAAGCATCAGAGACCTCCAAAGCAGACACCCAAACAACCTGCACTTCCTGTCACAAACCAGACAACACATAAAACACAAAATCAGTGTGCCACACAATCACAGCTCTTAAGGCAAAATAACATACCTAACACACTAGTAATAGGTGACTCTATAGTCAGGCACACTGACGTCCCACTCACTAGGCTGGATAAGCAGAAGGTTACTGTTAGATGCCTGTCAGGAGCCAGAATCTGCCACATAACACAAGCACTCAGCTCACTCCAGAACAAGTACAAATATGACTCTGTCATTGTTCATGTTGGTGTGAATTACCTGAGACGTACCTCCCTGGACTACATGAAATGAGACATGGAAGAGCTCTCTGATCATGTAGCTCGGGCTGGTATGACCTTGACCCTGAGTAGCATCCTGCCCTCACCAAGAATGATACCTCAGTATAAAGAAATAATGATCAATTTCAACAATTGGCTAAACTTCTGGTGTCATTCAAAGGGGAACCAGTGTCTGTCAGCCTGGGACGACATGCTCGACAAGCCACGTTACTTCACAAGAGATGGCTTGCACCTGTTACCCCTAGGCTTTCGAATACTGGCCAAGGCTCTTGCTGCCCCCATAGTGCCTTTTTTAGGCAAGGCTCAAAAGTCAAACCCACCTCCGTAAACAGCACAATTAACAAAAAACTGAGGGTTATGTTACTCAGTGCCAGGAGTTTAAATCTCAAAATGCATGCGCTCAAAGCACTCCTCAGTATGGAGAACGTCGACATCTGTGCAGTAACTGAAACCTGGTTCAAGGCTCCACATAGCACCCCAGCACTACCGGGCTACAACTCATACCACACATTTCAGCCACAGAACACGGACCGAAACACAAAAGGAGGGGGTGTATCCATATTCATCAAGGATACCTACACCTCCAGGTTAGTGGCACAGCATGATACCTCTGAGATCATCCATGTGCAACTAACATTGGGCAAATCTGCAATGCAAATTGTGGTCTGCTACAGATCACCCTCCATGACCCAGGACCACCACTCCACCTTTCTGGAGACACTGGAAAACATGAAGGTCCTTCCAAACACCCTGATATTGGGTGATTTCAATTACCCTACCATTCACTAGGAAAACTACTTGAGTACAAATTCCCAGGCCCAGCACTTCCTGGAATTCATCAACTCAAATGCCCTGGATCAGCTGGAAAACTCCCCTACCAGAGGTAAAAACATATTGGACCTGGTCATCATCAACATGGGCGACAGGTGTTCTACACCAGAGGTCAACCCATCACTGGTTAGATCAGACCATAAACTAATCACTCTGGATGTCTACACCCCACCACCCCCAACTAAGGAAACCACAGTAAAAAACTTTTCTAAAGCAAACTTCACTTTACATAAGACAGAGGTGGTAAGTTCCACAGCCCCCACACTAAAGGATAACACTGCCAAAGATGCAGAAACCTTTACAAATGCACTCTATGAGCACCTACAAGGACGCATGGATCATGCCATCCCTAGCAAAACCAAGACTCACTCCTTTAAGAGAAGGAAACCAGTTTGGTGGACCCCTGCAATAAACAGGCTATACAATAGAAGGAGGAAACTATTTCAGAAAGAATAGCAAATCCCAAGAAGGAAAGACATCCCTGATCAGTATCAGTAAGAAACTGAGGTCCCTCATGAAATCATCCAAGGCTAACTTCAAAAGAAAAATAGCCAAGGATTCAAAAGATAACCACAAAGCCTTCTTTAGCTATGTTAAGAATCTAAGTGACAACTCACAGATATGCACTGAACTAGTGCAAAATAGCATAAAATATACTGAACCTACTGATATTGCCAACATCCTGGCAGATAGATTCAGTGCAAACTTCACCCCCCTCTCACCTCCAAAAGGGCCAACAACAATACCGGAAAAGTGTAGTATCCCAAAAATCACAGATGCACTGGTGAAAACAGCCCTTTCAAAAGCCAAAAACACAGCGTCAATGGGACCAGATGGTGTCCCAGGCTGCATCTTGCATGAACTATAGAATGAACTAACCCCCCCCACCTAAACACGCTGCTCAACCTCAGCTTCTCCACAGGCTACTTGCCCATAGAATGGCATACAGCAACGGTTATTCCATTCCACAAAGGAGGGGCCACAACTGACCTAGTAACTATCAAGCCTGACTAGCCTGGTCTGCAAGGCTATGGAGCACATCATCATGGAACTCATTAACAAAGACATTGGAAACCTCCAAACACTTGACCTGACCCAGTTTGGCTTTGTTAAGAGCAGATCATGCCTACTAAACCTAGCTGACTTCTTCGAGATAGTCACCAAGGCCATAGACGAGGGAAAGGTGGTTCACACAGCCTACCTTGACCTCGCCAAGGCTTTCGACACCATTCCCCACTCAGGTGTTACAGAAAAACTCACCAGCCTGAACATAAACCCCTACATCACGAGATGGGTTGCCAACTGGCTTACAGACAGTACTCACACGGTAAGAATAGTGGGCTCCAGGTCCGACTCTAAACCAGTCACAAGTGGTGTCCCGCAAGGCTTGGTCCTGGGACCCCTACTGTTCGGCATATACTTCTCAGAAGTACAGGCATAAACAGGAGGACTATGGCTAACCAAGTACGTTAATGACTGCAAACTGGGAGCCATAATTGACTTTCCAGCTGACACGGACATCCTCCAAAAGGGCCTTACTGAGACGGACACCTGGTGTCAAAGTCATGGCTTCAAGCTAAATGCCAAAAAATGCGTAGTCATCCTGTTTGGGAAAAACAAAACACCCACAAATTACCACATAGGTGGCAGCCCCCTTAATACAGAAGAGGTAATAAGAGATCTGGGGACCCAGGTAGATAGTAATCTCTCCTTTGGCAATCATATTGCCAAAGTAATAAAAAACAAATTGAGGCGAGCCAGGTAACACACGACAGGTAGATACAAGTAAATCCAAGTTTAATGGTTAAGCGCTTTTCGTTTGACCGAATGTTCAAACTTCATCAGACCAACACTTACTTCACTCACATAGCTTAAATAGTGATACCAATTAATCAAAAAATTAAGTAAATTGACAATTAAGATTTTACAAGCACAACAAACAAGTTTGCAAACTTTTAAAACAGCTTTAGAAGCAGACTTTAAAAACATGCTATACAGTATGAAAACTTTAAAGCCATACTGTACTATAAGAAATGCCTTTGACTGCAACATATACTTATTTTTAAACCCATAATAAAATATGACCTACTAAAAGTATCAAAATCAAAGACAGAATTATCGAAGTAAGCTTTTAAGCTTTAAGATGCTTATAATAGAGCAACATTCATTTAGACCGGGGAGATTGTAAGCATTTAATCTTACTTGCCACAATAGTTTAAGTTCTTCTAGTTTCAGGGGGGTAGGACCACCTCTAAAAACATCATTCATCTGATCAATAATCATTTACTTGAACTTGTGGTTTGGGTGGGAGATGGTATGCTTAGCTAAAGCATTTTCAGTTTTACATTTCCGAATTGCATAAATGTGTTCATATACCCAGTCACGGAGATGTCTCTCTGTCTTTTCTATATAAAATGAGGGGCAAGCCTGGCATTGGGCTAGATAAACAATCATTTTAGAGTTACAGGTAACTCGACATCTTAGAGTATACTGGCAATTATTGACTGTAAATCTATTAGATTCGGTGACGTATTGACAATAGTTACATGATTGGCACTTATACATGCCTACTATTCTAGGAATAGTACGTTGACGTTGTTCTAATAATACTTTGAGATTAATTGGTATCACTATTTAAGCTATATGAGTGAAGTAAGTGTTGGTCTGATGAAGTTTGAACATTTGGTCAAACGAAAAGCGCTTAACCATTAAACTTGGATTTACTTGTATCTACCTGTCATGTGTTACCTGGCTCGCCTCAATTTGTTTTTTATCAGTTTGCTTGTTCCTCATATTTATAAGTTTTTATGGTGTCTGAAGTTGAGGTTAACCTGGGTGACAACTCGTTAGATGACACTCCTGGAATATTTAAAACTACGGTGATTCAAAATAATGCTATTATACCATTGGACATTGATTCTATGAACAACAAGTTGCTACAATCTTTGATGTCTAAAATGGAACTGTTGTTTGAGAGATTGGACAAAGTGGAATGCCAGCAATGCTCCACCACTGTCCAACCACCTCTTTTCCCTCAACTGCAAAATTCTAATACCGGAACTAGTGTTGTTCGGGGATCTGGTAATGTGTCTCAACCAGCAGCCGCTACAGCAAGTATGGATTGCAGGCAGAGGAGTATTCCGGCCAGCATTAATCGTTCGGTGGAGGTAACAACAAATCCTAGAACAGGACAGATTGGTGACTTCCAAGGTAATGATAGACAATTTCCAACTAATGTTAATTCTAATTCGCCAATTCATAATACAACTGTTCTAATACCTGTGACAGCGGCTGCTCAACCTGTGTCAACTACTTCTGTAACATCGGGAACGGTGAACACTTCTGTGTTATTACCCAATATTGCTAATTGGATGATTGATAATTTTTCTTTTGGTGCTGCTAATGGTCCAGGGTTTTGCCAGCATTCAGACTTAGAGGACGAATGTACTGACATTTCATCTAACTTGAAATCTCTTGATTCATTATTGGTAAAGCTTAAAAAAACACAATTGGAAGTTTCGTACTTCCGTGAGTGTCTCTCATGCAAAATAGTGCCGAAAGGCTTGACACACCACCAGTACCCTACGGGTTTGGTAGCCAATTCAATGTTTCATAGAGAATTACTGGACTTATTCGACAGGCAGGGTTTCGAATTACTAGAGGTCATGATTAAACATTATTCCCTGTCGGTCGAGGATTTAAATAAACAAATAGCTAATTTGGATGAAACAATAAGACTTGCTAAAGAATTCTCCTGCTATAAATTCGAATATAAACGGGTATTTACTAATCTTGAGCAATACTTAATCAAACTTAAGAACAACAAAATTAAGAAATCAGATAGAGATACTAAAGCATACAATGAGGGGACGGCCTATCCCCTCCCTTCAGTTGCTCAAGTCTGGCATGGCTATAGAAACAATAAAAACAACAATAATTTCTCCGGTTCCACTGGAACGACAATGCAAAGTACTACAGTGAACAGTATGGGTAGCGATTTTACAACAAATCTACATCTGTCTGAAGATGTTGTCTCTAATGAACCTATTGTGCCATTTGAACTGAGAAGGAGTGAAAGACTACAAAGTTATAACAATAAATCAGGGCAGCCTAATACTAACACTTATAACCCTATTTTTTTAGGAGCAAGGCTGAAGACAGGCCAATACCATCAGAGAGTGAAACAGAAGCCCAAGAATCAAAGGACTTAAGTGACCATAACACTTTGATTCCTTTAGAACAAGTTGTTAATGTTTTTTGTGACCTAGATATAAATACTGTAACTTGTTGTGAAAGCCATACAGAATAGACAACATAGATGTTTTTTCTCCTTGTACAGTTCAAAATGATTCATTTGACTATCAAGCTAATATTGGCCCTGATATAGTGACTAATTTAGATGGTGACTTTAGAGTGTACAATTTTTCTGGTGTTAATATTACATCTGCAATGGTTGAATTACTATCTAAAGGGTACACGTATGTTCCCCCACAGAAGTTGGATGTTGTTAGGTCCATTATTGATGTTAAATTGTTCACAAGGAAACTCAATTTCAACCTCATGATGGGGGGAGAAAGTTTTCTTAATAGTAACCAATTTAGAATACCGAGTGTTTTCAACCCACCACTGCACCCTATTCTGGAGGTTTTTGAACTCGTGTGAGTTGGACATTCGACAAAAAGTTTTACATCAGTCAAATCACATACCTCAAAATGTAAATACACACATTGAAAAGGAATGTATTGAATTTTTCAGAATCCACGACCTCCGGGTTTGTAAACCTGATAAAGGTGGGGAGATGGTGGTTTTTGAGCAGTTAGACTATGTCAATCGAATGACATGTTTGTTGAATAGTCCGTCTTACTCACCTAGTTCAAGATCTGAAGTCAATACTGCCTACTTACACATTAAGAACACCTTAGAAGAAATGTATGTAGAAGAAGGATTAGACCAACAAATGTTTAATTATATGTCTACAATGTATCCTCGATTCCCATGTTTGTTTGGTATTCCCAAAATACATAGACATTAGTAATCCTCCCATACGTCCCCTTGTTGACAGTAGAGGTTCTCCAACATACTCCTGTGCCAAGGTTATTGACTCAATCCTACAAAAGTTTTTAGTTTATGAAAACCAAATTTGTAAAGATTCATGGTCTTTCTTAGACAAAATTAATAAGTTGATTTTCGATAAGGATCACAACTTCCTTACAATAGACGTCAAAGACTTATACACCTGTATTCCTCATGACATCGCCATGGATTGGGTCAGAGAGGAATTAAGCTTACATGGTTATTCTAGGAGGGAGTTAAACTTAGTTGATGAACTAATGGAGTTAGTACTTAATAACAACTTTGTTTTTGGCAATGATTTTTACTTACAGAAAGTTGGTGTAGCAATGGGTTCCCCTTGTGGGGATAGCATAGCCAATATGGTAATGGCACGGTGGGAACATTTGTTTGTGCTGTCAAACTTTGAATACAAAAACAGAATAATTTTCTACACTCAATATCTGGATGATATTTTTATTTTGTTTGATGGTGACAAACATATAAATGAAAAGATATTAGATTACTTCAATAACACCACTCGGTTTCTGAAGTTTACATCAACTTTTTCTAGTGAGTCTATAGCTTACTTAAACATTTTTTTGTCTAAGGACAATACACTTCAGAAATACATTGCCAAATTTTATAGGAAAAGTACATATTCTAATGCTTTTTTACATTTTTCAAGTTGCCACCCTTATTACCAAAAGAGGGCAGTTGTGAAGGGCCAGTTGGTCAGGGCAGATAGAATTAACACCCTTGAAAAAGATTTTGACGATGAATGTTTTTTGTTAAACAACATGTTTTTGCATCATGGTTACCCTGAAAGGTTGGTCAATGATCTTGTTGAAGAAGTAAAGATGAAACGGTCTAAATGTTACTATAGACATATTTTAGATAGTGAAAATGTTCGGATTGTTCTTGAGAACATTTTTGATCTTTCTACTTCCGAAAACCATAAACCAAATTCTGACCCTTTGTTTAAAGTACCATCCTTTATAACAACTTATTATATTAATAGTAATGCCTGCTTTAACATCATTTGTAAAAATTGGAATATTTTTAAGGGGGACTCCAGCATCTCTAATAAGGTAGGAGATAAACCTACAGTAATATGTAAAAAAGCAAAAAATCTCAAAGTATTATTAGAATAACGTCAACGTACTATTCCTAGAATAATAGGCATGTATAAGTGCCAATCATGTAACTATTGTCAATACGTCACCGAATTAAATAGATTTACAGTCAATAATTGCCAGTATACTCTAAGTTGTCGAGTTAACTGTAACTTTAAAATGATTGTTTATCTAGCCCAATGCCAGGCTTGCCTGTCATTTTATATAGGAAAGATGGAGAGACGTCTCTGTGACCGAGTATATGAACACATTTATGCAATTCAGAAATGTAAAACCGAAAATGCTTTAGCTAAGCATACAATCTCCCACCCAAACCAAAAGTTCAAGTTCATGATTATTGATCAGATGAATGATGTTTTTAGAGGTGGTCCTACCCCCCTGAAACTAGAAGAACTTGAACTATTGTGGCAAGTAAGATTAAATGCTTACATTCTCCCCGGTCTAAATGAATGTTGCTCTATTATAAGCATCTTAAAGCTTAAAAGCTTACTTCGATAATTCTGTCTTTGATTTTGATACTTTTAGTAGGCCATATTTTATTATGGGTTTAAAAATAAGTATATGTTGCAGTCGAAGGCATTTCTTATACTACAGTATGGTTTTAAAGTTTTCATACTGTATAGCACGTTTTTAACGTCTGCTTCTAAAGCTGTTTTAAAAGTTTGCAAACTTGTTTATTGTGCTTGTAAAATCTTAATTGTCAATTTACTTAATTTTTTGATTAATTGGTATCACTATTTAAGCTATGTGAGTGAAGTAAGTGTTGGTCTGATGAAGTTTGAACATTCGGTCAAATGAAAAGCGCTTAACCATTAAACTTGGATTTACTTGTGTCTACCTGTCGTGTGTTACCTGGCTCGCCTCAATTTGTTTTTTATCAGTTTGCTTGTTCCTCATATTTATATATTGCCAAAGTAGTTAGGAAATTCTTCTATGTGGCCCATCTAATTACTAAAGGGTTCATATCTAGAAATAAAGAGGTTATAGTGCCCCTCTACTCATCACTCATTAGACCCATCATAGAGTACAATGCCCCATTTGGGATGTACCTCACAAGACACTTCCAACAGCTGGAAAGACCACAAAAGTAGATCACCAAGAGGATTACTGTTCTCAAACATATGTCCTATGCAGCCCGACTGAAAAAACTCTGGCTGTATTCAATGGCATATTACTTACTCAGAGGTGATCTCTATCTGACTTACAAAGCCATTTCCAACTCAGAATTGATGGACATGCTCCACCTAAAGAAATCTAAGTCACTGTGAGCCATGCACTCTAGTGAACTAAACCTCACCACAACAATAAATAGAACATGCTGGAGAGATAGATTCTTGTCACAGAGACTCCCCATGCTTTGGAACAAAATTCCAAATTACATCAGGCAGAGCCCCTCACTAACACTCTTCAAGATAAACCTTGACGAGTGGATGGGTAACAGAAAATACACCCCTGGGATCACTTCATTGGCTCTGCTTGATAAAGGATCAGTTAATTAATCAATGGGGTGGTGAAAGACGACACACTCTGACTAGGCTTATAAACGCCCTCGGGCAAATAGCCTAGTACCTACCTATGACCCTATAAATGCTGGGTGAAAATTTTAGAATGTTGTTAAATGAGTGCTAGAGTTAGTACAATGTTAATCAATGCTTGGTGGAGCTGGTAGAATGTTGATAAATGCTTGCTGGAGTCAGTAGAATGTGTAAAATGTGTGTTGGAGTAAGTAGAATGTTGGTAAATCTTGCTAGAGTTTTTAGAATGTTGATAGATTCTGGCTGGAGTTGCTAGAATGTTGATCAACCATTGCTGGAGTATGTAGAATGTTGATCAATGCTTGCTAGAGTATGCAGAATGCTGGAAATGCTTGCTGGAGTAGGTAAAATGTTGATAAATGCTTGGTGCAGTCAACAGACTGTTGATGAATGCTGGCCAGAGTTGGTAGAATGTCGATAAATGCTAGGTGCAGTTAGTAGAATGCTGATAAATTCGGGCCAGAGTTGTAAGAATGCTGATAAATGCTTGATAGAGCTGATAGAATGTTGACAACATTATAACCACTGCAGCAAGCTTTTGTCAGTATCTGATTTACTTTAGTAAGCATTTATCAACATTCTACTGACTCCAGGAAGCATTTATCAACATTCTACCAAATCAGCAAGCATTTACTAATAGTCTACCAACACCAGCATGCATTTGTCAACATTCTGTGTACTCCACCTAGCATTTATCTACATTCTACTGATTCCAGCAAGCGTTTATCAACATTCTGCCAACTCCATGAAGCATTTATCAACATTCTACTAATTCCAGAAAGCATTTATCAACATTCAACCAGGTCTAGTAAGCATTAATCAATATTCTACATACTCCAGAAGGCATTCATCACATTCTACATATTGCAGCAAGCACTTATCAACATTCTACCAACTTCAGCAAGCATTTATCAACATTCTATCAACTCCAGCCAGTATTTATCAACATTCTATGCAGTCCATCAAGTGTTTATCAACATTCTACCAAATTTTGCAATCATTTATTAATATTCTATTAGTCTAGCAACCATTTATCAACATTCAACATAAACCAGCAGGCATTTATCAACATTCTGTGTACTCCATAAACTATATATCAGCATTTTACTACCTCCAGCAAGCTTTTATCAAAATTCTATGTTCTGTCCCCAGCATCTATCAACATTCTACCATCTCCAACAAGGGCTTGGCAGCAGTCTACCTTCTCCACTAAGCATTTTCATCATTCTACAGCCTCCAGCAAGAATTTATCAGCATTCTACTGACTCCATGAAGCATTTATCAAAATTCTTCCAACTCATTCAAGCATTTAACAATATTCTGCAGTATGTATAATGTTGATAAATGTTTGCTGGAGTTGGAAGAATCTTGCTAAATGCTTTCTGGGTTTAGCAGAATGTTGATAAATGCTGGTTGTAATTGGTGGAATGTTGTTCAATGCTTGTTGGAGTTAGTTGAATGATGGCAAATGCTTGCAGAACGTGTTAGAATGTTGATAAATGCTGGCTGGAGTTGGTAGAATTTTTATCAGTGCTTGCTAGGGTATGTCGAATGTTGGAAATGCTTTCTAGAGTAGGTAAAATGTTTATAAATGCTTAGTGGAGTACACTGAATGCTGACAAATGCTTGCTGAACTTGTTAGCATGTTGATATATGTTGGCTGGAGTTGGTAGAATTTCAATCAGTACTTGCTAGAGTACCTAGAATGTTGGTAAATGCTTACAGGAGTTCACTGCTTTCTAGAGTACCTAGAATGTTGGTAAATGATTTCAGAAGTGTGTAGAATGCTGATAAATGAGAAGTGTAGTACATAGAATGTAGACAAATACTTGCTAGAGTTGGTTGAATCTTGCTAAATGCTTGCTGCAGTTAGTAGAAAATCTATAAATTCTGGCTGGAGATGTAAGAATGCTGATAAATGCTAGCTAGAGTTGGTGGAATGCTGACACTCTTCTAACCACTGCAGTAAGCTTTTGTCAGTATTCTACTTACTTTAGTGAGCATTTATCAACATTCTATTGACTCCAGCAACCATTTATAAACATTCTACTAAACCAGCAAGGATTTATCAACATTCTACAACTCCAGCATGCATTTACAAACATTCTGTGTACTGCAGCAAGCATTTATCAAAGTTCCACTAATTCCAGCAAACATTTGTCATCATTCTGTCATTTCCATCAAGCATTTATCAAAATTCTACTAATTCCAGACAGCATTAATCAACATTCAACCATATCCAGCAAGCATTTATAAATATTCTACCTACATAAGAAAGCAATTATCAACATTCTATATATTTCAGCAAGCATTAATAAACATTCAACCAAGTCCAGCAAGTATTTATTAATATTCTACCTACACCAAAAAAAAAAAAAAACATTTCAACATTCTACGTAGTCCAGCAAGCATTTATCAATATTCTACAAAATTTCACAAGCATTTGTTAACATTCAACCTACTTCAGCAACCATTTATCAACTTTCAACATTCTCCAGCAAGCATTTTTCAAAATTGTATGTACTACAGTAACTATTTGTCAGCATGCTACTACCTCCATCAAGCTTTTATCAACATTCTCTGTTCTCCAACCAGCATTTATCAACATTCCAGCATCTCTCACAAGCACTTGATAGCATTCTACCTTCCCCAGCAAGCATTTTCATCATTCTACAGACTCCAGCAGAATGTATCAATGTTCTAGTGACTCCATCAAACATATATCAACATTCTGCCAACTCCATCCAGCATTTACCAATGTTCGGGAGAACATAGAATGTAGATAAATGCTTGATGGAGTAGGTTGAATGTTGATAAATGGTTGTGCGAGTCAATAGAATGTTAAAAAATACTGGCTGGAATTAATGGAATGTTGTTAAATGCTTGTTGCAGTTAGGACAATGTTGATTAATGCTTGCTGGAACTGGTAGAAAGTTGATAAATGCTTATTGGAGGCAGTAAAATGTTGATAAATGCTGGTTGGAAATGGTGGAATGTTGTTCAATGCTTGTTGGAGTTAGTAGAATGTTGACAAATGCTTGCAGAACTTGTTAGAATGTTGATAAATGCTGGCTGGGGTTGGTAGAATTTCGATCAGTGCTTTTTATAGTGCATAGAATGTTGGTAAATGCTTGCTGGAGTACATAGAATGTTATTAAATAATTGGTGGAGTACACAGAATGTTGACAAATGCTTGCTGAACTTGTTATAATGTTGATAAATGCTTCCTGGCATATGTAGAGTGTTGACAGATGCTTGCTGAAGTTGTTAGAATGTTTATAAATGATAGAATGGCAGAATTTTAGTCCGTGCTTGCTAGAGTATGTAGAATGTTGGTAAATGCTTGCTGGAGTAAGTAGAATGTTGCTAAATGCTTGGTGGAGTATGTAGAATGTCAATAATTGCTTGTTAGATTTGGTAGAATGTTGCTAAATGCTTACTGCAGTTAGTAGAATGTTGATAAATTCTGGCCGGAGTTGTAAGAATGCTGAGAAAAACTTGATAGAGTCAGTGGAATATTGACAACTTCTACCCACTGTAGCAAGTTTTTGACAACATTCTACTTACTTTAATGGACATTTATCAACATTTTACTGACTTCAGGAAGCATTTATAAACATTCTACATATGCTAGCAAGCATTTATCAGCATTCTACCAGATTTTGCATGCATTTATCAACATTCTACCTACTCCAGCAACCATTTATCAACATTCAACATACTCCAGCAAGCATTTATCAAACTTCTGTGCACTCCAGCAACTATTTATCAGCATTCTACTACGTCCAACAAGGTTTTATCAACATTCTATATTTTCCAACCAGCATTTATCAACATTCTACCATCTCCAACAAGCACTTGTCAACATTCTACCTTCTCCCGCAAGCATTTTCATCCTTCTACATATTCCAGAAAGAATTTATCAATATTCTAGTGACTCCATCAAAATTTATCAACATTCTACCAACTCCATCAAGCATTTACCGATATTCTGGAGTACATAGAATGTTGATAAATGCTTGCTTGGTTTGGTAGAATGTTGATAAATGGTTGCTTGAGTCAGTAGAATGTTGATAAATGTTTGTGACAATAGGTGGATGTTGTTAACTGTTTGTTGGAGTTTGTACAGTGCTGAGCAATGCTTGATGGAGCTGGTAGAATGTTGATAAATGCTTGCTAAATTCAGTATAATGTTAAAAATGTTAGCTGAAGAAGGTAGAATGTTGAGAAATGCTACCTGGAGTTGTTAGAATGTAAATAAATAATGCTGACTGAGTTGGTATAATATTGATAAATGCTTGCTGCATTAGATAGAATGTTGATATATGCTTTCTGGAATATGTAGAATGCTGAATAATGCTAGCTGCAATTGGTAGAATATTGTTATATGATTGCTGGAGTTAAGAGACTGTTGATCAATTATTGCTGCAGCTGAAAGAATATTGATAAATGTTTGCTGGATTCAGTAGAATGATGAAAATACTTGCTGGAGTAAGTAGAATACTGCAAATCTTCTCAGAGTTTTTCAAATCTTAATCAATGCTGGCTGGAGTTGGTAGAATGTTGATCAATGCTTACTGGAGTATGTAGAATGTTGATCAATGCTTGCTAAAGTATGTAGAATGCTGGCAAATGCTTGCTGAAGTAGGTGAAATGTAGATGTATCTTTGGTGGGGTACATAGGTTGTTGATAAATGCTTGCTAGAGTTGGTAGAATGTTGATAAATGCTTGCTGCAATTAGTAAAATGTTGAGAAATTCTGGCTGTCGTTGTAAATATGCTGATAAATTCTCAATAGAGTTAGTAGAATGTTGACAAGATTTTAACCACTGCAGCACACTTTTGTGAACATTCTTACTTTAGTGAGTATGTATCAACGTTATACTGACTCTAGCAAGCATTTATCAACATTCTACCAAACTAGCAAGCCTTTATTCAACATTTTACAAACTCCAGCATGCATTTCTTAGCAGTCTATATACTCCAGCAACTATTTTTTTAGCATTTTACTACCTCCAGCATGCTTTTATCAACATCCCATGTTCTTCACCAAGCATATATCAGTATTCTACCATCTTCAGCAAGCAGCTTCAACATTATACAGACTCCAGCAGAAACTTATCAACATTCTACTAAGTCCATTAAACATTTATCAACATTCTACCAACTCCATAAAGCATTTATCAACATTCCTGAGTATGTAGAATGTCGATAAATGCTTACTTGAGTTGGTAGAATGTTCATAAATGCTTACTGGAGTCAGTAGAATCTTGTTAAATGCTAGTTGAAATTGGAGGAATGTTGTTCAATGCTTGCTTGAGTTAGTAGAATGTTGACATATCCTTGCTAAACTTGGTAGAATGTTGATAAATGATTTCTGGAGTAGGTAGAATGTTGACAAATGGTTGCTGAAGTTGTTAGAATGTTGATAAATGCTGCCTGGAGTTGGTATAATTTTGATCAGTGCTTAGCAGAGTACATAGAAAGTTGGCAAATGCCTGCTGGATTACTTTAAATGTTAATAAATGCTTGGTGGATTATGTAGAATGTTGGGAAATGTTTGTTGAATTTGTTAGAATGTTGATAAATGCTTGCTGGAGCAGGTAGAATGTTGAGAAATGCTTATTGAAGTTGTTAGAATCTTGATAAATGCTGGCTGGATTTCATATAATTTTGATCAGTGCTTGATAGAGTACGTAGAATGTTGGTAAGTGTTTGCTGGAGTAGGTAGAATGTTGATACATGCTGGCTAGAGTACATAGAATATTGATAAATGCTTGCTAGATATGGTAGAATGTTGCTAAATGCTTGCTGCAGTAGATAGAATGTTGGTAAATTTTGGCCGAAGTTATAAGAATGCTGAAAAATGCTTGATAGAGTTGGGTGAATTTGACAATGTTCTAACCACTGCAACAAGCGTTTGTCAACACTCTGCTTACTTTAGTGAGCATTTATCAAGATTCTATTGACTCCAGCAAGCATTTATCATCAGTCTACCAACTACAGCATGCACTTATCAACATTCTGTGTACTCCAGCAAGCATTTATCAGCATTCTTTTAGTTCCAGCAAGCATTTATCAACATTCTACTAAATCCAGCAAGCAGTTATCAATATTCTACCTACACTGGAAAGAATTTATCAACATTCTACATATTTCAGCAAGAATGCATCAACATTCTACCAACTTCAGCAAGCATTTATCAAAGCTCTATCAAACCCAGTCAGTACTTATTAACATTCTACAAAGTCCATCAAGCATTTATCAACATTTTACCAAATTGCACAACCATTTATTAACATTCCACCTACTCCAACAAGCATTTATCAACATTCTATGAACTCCAGGAACTATTTATCAGTATTCTACTACCTAACAACACTCTCCCCCAGATTTTCAAAAGCTTGCACGGAGTGCAAGATGAGTGCAGGAGCCCACGCAGGCAATATGTCTGCCTTGTGATCCAGGAACAGATGGTAGGGGCGTGCATGAGAGCTTCAGCACTAATCCTGCATGGACTAAGCCCTGGTATGCAAATCACTTCATTTGCAGGAGAACTCCATGCAAATTAGGTGAATTTGCAATCTAGGAAGCTTGCAATAGTCCATGCAAGACTAGTGCAATCTGCAGAAATGTACTTGGTTAGTAACCGAGTACATTTCTGCAAAATCAAAAATGGAGCCATGACAGCTCCAAATAAAGGCGGCATATCACTGAGCAAGCATGCCAATAGCCAAGTAGAAGGCCATTGGCATTGCAAACAATAAAAAAAAATGAAAAAAACAACTTATAATTTTTTTCGCCAATATTGGCTGTTTAAGCATAGGGCAGCAGTGTGCAAATGGGATCAGGGGGAAAATAAACTTAAAATGGGCATTCTAACTAAAATCAGTATTCTGCCATGCAGGTCAATGGCAGGCAGAAGACAACCTGGCCAGTGAGTAGTGGTTGCTAAGGGGGGATACTCAGTGTGGAACATGTAACTATACATTAGCAGGCAATCCTATGCAAATGAGGGGAAGGATAGTGAATCCCAATTTTCCCCAGCATGTGAAACAGGTCCCATAAGTGTAAGAGAATGAATAGCTGGGTGCAAGACTAGGATATAGGAGACATCTTGGGGGGTATGTCAGGCACACTGTAAGTGGATTGGAGTCGAGTGGCTCGGGATTGTTCCTAGCTTAGCACAGCTAAGCTAGGGGTGTGTCTAAACCTGCCTAGTACTCTTTACAAACTGTAAGCAGGTGTGCACGCTGCACACCGGGATTTACAGGAAGAAAAATTAAGTTAAACTAGGAAATAGCAGCTCTGTGCACATTTGAGCACTCCGTTTGCGCGGCCCGCACACAGGCTTAAACAGGAAGGCAATGGGAGGGAAAACCAGCAGTAGGAAGGTAACCAAGGAGAACTAGCTTAGCTGACAGGTGAAATGTATCAGAGTCAGCCAATCACACAGGCAGCAGACCAGCCCAGCCCAGCACACCACTATAAACAATGCAAACACCTTTCCCCCTTGTTTTTCCCAATAACTCTGCATCACCGGTGTATACAAACGGGGAAATTTTACAAAACAAAAGCAAGAGAAGAAATGTTAGGGGATGTTTTTGCTATCATAAACCAGCATGTGCAAGAGGCTGAGGGTGGGGAGGATGTGAATGCTGCTGAGCAACCCACAGTGAGGAGATGGAAAATAGTGTACATACACAGGGTAACCTACCAATGGCTACATGAGCTGGAGATAGTGGAGCACTAGAGAGTGTACAGGGTCCTCCTACAGGAGATTGTTGAGCTGTGCCAGCCACACCTTACACAGAACTAACCCATCCCAGTGGATACCAAGGTATGTGTAGGCCTATGAATACTAGCTACAGGTACTTTCCAAAGGCCAACTGGGAATATGATGGGGATATCACAGGCATCAGCTTCCAGGGTACTCCACCAGTTCCTGGATGCCATGTCAGCACATGTCGGTGAGCACGTATATTTCCCTATCACCCGTGAGGCATTGGCCAGCAATATGCGTCTCTTCCCTCAAATAGCAGAATACCCTGAGGTATTGGGTGCAATAGACTGCATGCACATATGCATCAAAGCACCACCCAGTGAGTGGGATAGGGTCTACATCAATCGCAAGGGCTTCCCCCCCATCAACTGCTAGGTCGTGTGCGATGCCCAGGGCATAATAATGAATGTGTGTGCTGGCTGCCCTGGAAGCTACCACGATTCCCACATCTGGCATCCAATGCAGCTGTACCAGAGATTTGCCAGTGGGGACATCCCACATGGTCACCTAGTGTTTGATGCTGGATACACACTGGAGCCATGGCTGATGACACCCATCAGAAATGCACACACACCTGAACAAGAACTTCATAATGAGACACACGCACAAACACGAATAATAATAGAGCATGTGTTTGGGATGCTCAAGTCATGGTTCCGGTGTCTGGACACATCTGGTGGAGCCTTGTAGTACTACCAACTACATGTACCCAAATTGTCCTTGTATGTGCCATGCTACACAATATGATCCTGCGGAAACAGCTGCAGCAGGAACAGCATGGGACAGGGACAAACAGCCCCCCACCATTGCCAAGGCCTGCACAGGCACAGAGTGACTTGGAGGAGGAACAACTTGAGCCTGCCCCAGTAGGTAGAAGGAGGTGTGCCCAGTATGCCCTGGCCTTGGCAAAGTGGCAATGCATAGCACATGCACTGACACAGTAGGGATCCAGGGAATGACACCTCTCTCTGACTTGCACATACAGTAAAAGGGATGCCAAACATGGCACTACCTATGCTCAACCATGTATAGGGAGTCTACTTTGTTCATCTGACATAGGCAGCCCTGCAGCACCATCCTCAATACTGGGACACCCACAAGGTAAGTGACTCACACATGCCAGTTGGGGTGGTTACATACCCAACAACAGTTACAGCCAGCAAGATAGGTGTAGACAAGCACTAACAAATGCTGTACTATAGCCTCTGAATGAGCCCTATGTGTAACCCCCCCCCCTAGGCATACACAGGCACACTACAGCAGATCATGCAATAGTTGTATGTAAGATGTGAAGGCTAGGAAGTCAGAAACTAATATGTAGGCATTGAAAGCTAGGATATGTAGTACACTGGTATGCCTCTAGCCAGCATGATAGGTAAGACTACAGACTGAAATGGAGTACCCGACATACCAGTACAGTCCTAGCAGATGTGTAAAAGTATCAGGTGTGCCCCCACATCCTACATACACTTATAGTAACAGTCAGGTGTGCCCCCCACTCCTGTGTAGAAATGTAGAAACAGTCAGGTGCCCCCCCCCCGCTATGCAGAAATGTAGCAACAGTACATGTCAAATGATGGATGGATACCCTGGAGACACAGCATGCTACCTGTCGGTGTACAACACAAAGGTCTGCACTGCAGTACAAACTACCTGGACGTGATCCACACATGCAATCCAGATGGCCATACTGGGCATGCTCACACACCTAGAGGAATGAAGGCAATGTTAGTCAACAACATACTGAAAGGTCATACTGGGCATGCTCACACACTTAAAAACATGAAGGCCATGTCTGCAAACACCAGTAGACCAGATGTTAGAAAAATATGTATTAACATATGTGTGCAATGCTTATTTTAATAAGGGAAGATTAACACATTTTTATTCTATATGCAGCATTAGTCTTATTTGAGACTGAAAATGTGCTTTTCTGAAATTGTGCTTTCTGACACTGTAAGATGCAGTCTGCCCTAGTTTGCTAGCACAGCAAAATACATGTTTATGCCTTGGAAATGTACTGGAAAGCAGGTGATTTTCTGCTAGGTCAGGAAATTAAAAGTAGAATAATAATAATTTCTGTAGATCCATTCATTATAGACAATAAGCTCTGTTCATGTTGATGAAAAAGTGCACAAGCTGCAAGATAGTTAGATATTATGAACAATAAACTGCTTCAGAAATCTGTACTTGCATTGTGCTTAAATTAGCCATAGTACCTAGACTTGTAACATCACATAGCAAGAAAGTTATAATTGACCAGTGGTCATCAAGGCCATCCTGTTTACTGAAAAATCTTTTTTAAACTTTGAAGAGTCAGCTAGAAATGTGAGAAATATCTGTAAAATAACAGAATTGTGAACTGGTGATCTGCTATGTCAGTCGAAGTGGGCAATGTCTTGAAAGAAAGGTATAATAACTGTGACACTTCCTGATTTAGTCAGACAAACTCTGTAACTGCATTTTTTGTCTCCTTGCACAAGAATAAAGATACCTGAACTGAACCTTATGCTTTTGGTCTTTTTAAAGCATTTTTCTCTAACATTTTTTGGTCCTTTGGAGCCGGAAACCCTCATTTAGCCTGGGATCAGATGGGCCAGGTGGCATGAAACTGCGCAGGGAAGATACCACATCGGATCTTCTTCATTGAAAGACCTCTGACTGAATTGTCGTGCAAAAGAGACCAGCCACTTTTCTGATCTACGACTGAAGGCGGGTTCCATTTGAACAGTGAGTGACCAATCGCTGAGGCTCAGGTAAGGTGAATCTACTTTTTTCTGTTTTAGAGCAGGGACTTGATTGTATTTGTTCTGTTCTGTGAGAGTTTTTTTGAATTCAGGGACAGAAATATTGCTATCTTGTCATAGATCAGGGAAACAGGATAAGTAGGCAGGTAGTCTGAAGAGACTGTAAACACTTGGTGGTACCACATTAAAAACAAAAGGGTTACATAACATTTAAAAGGTTAGAACAAAATGGGTAATATGTGCACAAAAACAAAAAAACCCCAAAGCCCACCATTAACCGAAGATGCAAAATATATGCAATCACAGCGCGCCGACGTTAAATATTATACTAAATGGGTTAATAAATATGAATTTGATGGGAAACTAGAAAGATCCTCGCTTATCAAACTTATTAGACAGTTAAAAATCCATTCTAAAGGTCGGGTTAAAAAACAGCGTAAATTAGGAGTTCCTCAGGCACACAGGTGGATTGAGGAAGCAAACCGAAGAGAACAAAAGAATAAAAATTCAAAAGCAATGTTTCTAGACAAAGAGGATAATAACTTGGTTATAGCATCGGCCCCTCCACCCACTCCGGTTCCCTTACTGGAATATGAAGCAAAAGAACAAACTGACCCACCTTCACGATATCCAGTCGTTCTTATAAAACCACTACCGTTTGTTAGAGATCCTATCGAGACTAGGTCTCGAACATGTAATTTAAAAGGGGATATTGAATTATATCAAATGAATGGAAATTCACGGGCTATGAGTGAAGAAGAGATATGCCCACTCATAGAAGTACCAAATCCTCAGGCAGGACAAGAAGGGCAGAACCCAACCCTCTTAGTATACAGACCGTGGACACTGGAAGACATCCGGAAAGCCACAGAGGGAATTCCCCATCCAAAAGTTAATTTTAGAAAATTCTTAGAAGACTTACAGGGCATGAGATTAAGTTATCACTTAAACGGAGAGGAAGTAGAAAAAGTGGTCAGACAAATAGTAGGCCCAGATTGGCACATGATCAGTGGCAACTGGAATCCCTGTGATGCTGCACTTAGGCCCCTCCCACATAGCAGCGCAGAACTAGACAACAGACTGAAAGGTCTGACAGATCGAATTTCTGAGAAATGGAAGCCTAGGGCAGACTGGACTTGCATTAATCAATGCATCCAACAAGAAAGTGAAACTGTTGATAGATATTTTTCCAGATTATTGGAATGTTTTAACAACCACTGTGGAATGCAAGTGCCTGAAGATCAGACACAAGATTCCCCATATGAGCAGCAGTTAAAGAATGCATTTTTGAAAGGCAGTATTGCACCCATAAGTAGTTTCATTACTAAACATATGGTAGACCATCATACAAGCAGATTACAATCACTGCTTGAATATGCTAGACATGCCGAAAGGCATTTTAACAACAAAAAGAAAAAAAAAGCCCAAGTATTTGCTGTGGAAGATGGAGAAGTTTATTTAGTACAGTCCAGACAAAAGGGCAAAAAGAATGCCCAGGGAAACAAACAATCTGATCAGCGATCAGAGGACTTTGAAGGGAGAAAGAAAAGAGGTGAGTGCTTCAAATGCGGGAAAAAAGGACACATGGCAAGGGATTGCAGGAAAAATAAGAAGGCAACAGTGGAAGACAAAAACGATGAAGGTGAGGACTGACTATATGAAAGTCAGGAATCACTAGATAGCAATAATAGAGAAAGGACAAATGACAATGTGATAGAAGGAGCAGAGAATGTGATAATAGAGGAAGTGCAGGAAGCTACCGATAGTGAAGAAAACGAAATATTAGACCTAGCCTTATTGAATTTAGAACTCTATTTGGCTGACACAAAATCAGAAGTGACACTCCTGGTAGAAGGGAGGGAAGTCAAATTTTGTGTGATTCAGGGGCATCACGAACCTTGGTACACCCCTCCAAACTATCAGAAAATTCTGAATCACATGACTTTATACTAGTAAAAGCAGCTAATGGACAGCTGTATCGGGAGCCTCTCTCCCATAACATTACAATAACAGATCCTGTTTCAGGATTAACCCAGAAAAGCAAAATTGTTGTTTCTGCAAAATACCCAGTGAACCTTTTGGGCAGAGATCTTATGCAACTATTAGGCATAGCAGTAGTTCCAACCATGCAGGGTATGGAAGCACAACGACAGACTAATACTTTTGCAGTGCAAACGGAAGGTGAGATATTTTACTGGTACAGCCAGGACTTAGTTACAACTGGCCCTAGAGCAGTAACTGAAGAGTTAATGAATGGAGCTATCAGTAAGTTCCCCTCCCTTTGCATTGACATACAACACCTATTGCACTGTACTCTGTATTATTGTAATACACCAGGACCTGACAAAGAATATGAACAAGAATTATTTAAAAATCATGCAAACAGATTAGTACTGTGTAATTTGTACTGGGACATGAAAGGGAACAGTGTAGTCAGCTGTTCATTACCCCAGGAGTTCTTTTCACTTTATAAATCAAATCTAATACTGCATGTTAGTTTAACTAAAGAGGAAGATTTAAAATGGATAGACCTAGGAGAAAAAGTCACAAAATGGGAAAAACAGACAGAATCAGAACTGTCAGAACAGGGAATACAAAGACAGAAACTGAACTGGATAACACAAACACATCCAGCTGTACACTTGCATTCCAGCAAAGACAGCTGAGAAGCCCTCTTATTAGAAGAGGAAGAAAAAGCTTTGTTAGACATACCAGAAACTCTCTGGTGAACAGGAAAATCAGACGTAGGACTTATTCGCACAGCAGGACCAGTTACTATCATGCCAAAGTCAGCATTTAGACCACAAAAGAGACAGTACCCCCTGAGAAAAGATGCAGAGGCAGGTATTAAACCTATCATAGCAGCTTTGCTTAAGAAGGGAATACTGGTGGAATCTCCCGATTCACCATGTAACACACTCTTATTCCCAGTTAGAAAAGCAAATGGAGAATGGCGTATGGTCCAAGATTTACAAGCTGTAAATGATGCAGTAATACCAAGAGCACCTACGGTGCCAGATCCACATACCTTGTTGAATGATTTAAAACCTCAACAGAAGTACTTTTCTGTGGTAGATATCAGCAATGTGTTCTTTTCGATACCGATAGACCCTGACAGCCAGTATTGGTTTGCATTTACAGTTCAGGGGAAGCGGCATACATATACATGACTACCACAGGGTTATAGTGAAAGTCCAACAATATTCTCACAAGAGATGGCAAGTAATTTAGCGGGATTTATCCCACCGAGAGGTAGCCAAATTTTACTTTATGTTGATGACATCCTGCTGGCCGCCCCTACCCAGCAAGATTGTAAGGAAGATACTGTAGCATTATTAAAATTCCTAGCAGTTGAAGGACACAAAGTAAGCAAAAATAAATTGTAGCTTTGGAGAAAACAAGTGAAATACCTTGGATATGTAATATGCAAAAATGGCAGAACATTAGATGAGGACAGAAAAGTAGCGATCTTACAAGCATCAAAACCCACAACCAAGAAGGAAATGATGTCCTTCCTGGGTACGACTAATTTTTGTCAGAGCTGGATCCCAAACTATGCTTTGGAATCTGCACCTTTAACCGACCTGATTTTTAAGAAGCCCATGGCAGCACAAGATTTAATACAGTGGACACCAGAAGCAGAATTAACTTTCTGCAAGCTGAAACAATTGATAGCATCATCATTAGTTTTAGGATTACCAAATTATCACAAACATTTTTTCCAAACTGTAGATTGCAAGCAAGGTTATATGACATCAGTATTGACTCAACAGCATGGGGACAAACAACGCCCCATTGCTTATTATTCATCACAACTGGACCCAGTGGCTCAGTCTCTACCCCACTGTGTACAAGCAGTAGTTGCAGCTGCAATGGCAGTGCAGGCTTCGGCCTCAGTAGTGTTATTCCACCCTCTCACATTGAGAGTGCCTCATGCAGTCGCAATCATTTTACTGCAAGAAAACAATAGCATATCTTTCCCCTGCTAGGCATCTTTCTTGTATGACTATATTGCTAAGCCAACCTCACATGAGAATTGAACGATGTACTACTTTGAATCCGTCTACCTTGCTCCCAACTCCTGTGGATGGCACACCCCATAACTGTCTGCAGGTAATTGAGCAAAAGACACTGCCTAGAAAAGACCTCATGGATGTTCCCTTGGATGATGCCGAGGTGACGTATTACGTGGATGGCTCATGCAAAAGGAGTCCTACAGGACAGAACCTAACAGGTTATGCAGTAGTTTCTGATACTGAAATTGTAGAAGCAAAACCTCTACCACATAACTTATCTGCACAAGCAGCAGAGTTGATTGCCTTGACACGGGCATGTACCTTAGCAAAGGGTAAAAGCGTAAACATTTTTACAGACAGCAGTATGCTTTTTCTACTGTACATATTTTTGCACAACAGTGGAAGAATCGAGGAATGGTGACTTCTACTGGCAAACCGATTAACCATGCACAGTTTATTTTAGATTTGTTAGATTCTATTCAGTTGCCTCAGAAAGTAGCTATTTGTAAATGCATAGCTCATACAAAACAGCAAGATAGGATTTCAAAAGGCAATGTGAGAGCTGACACAGCTGCAAAACAAGCAGCCTCAGAAGCATTTCTTTTGAATGAGGAATTACAACCTTCTGAGATTTTAGACTTAGAAATGTTGAAAACAATGCAGACACTTACTACACAGGCTGAAAAACAAAAATGGAAAAGACGAGGAGCAATTCTCAAGGAAGGGCTGTACCTCTCCAAAGAGGGAAAACCGATATTACCGTCTAATTTATTTAGATATGCAGCTTTGTTGAGCCATGGGCAGAGCCATGTCTCAACAGGGGGGATGGTACAGTTAGTGAATCGGGTGTTCGCTACGTATGGGTTTACAAACTACACAAAACAATTTTACCTGTCAAGTCACACTTGTAATAAACATCATGCACAAGGGGCATTAAAACCCAAGCAAGGTAGTTTCCCTACACCACCGTATCCATTTCATACTATTTGTATGGATTTCATAGAATTGAACAGATGTGAAAACAAAAAGTACTGCCTTGTCATTGTGGATATGTTCTCCAAATGGGTGGAGGCCTTTCCAACTAGTAAACCAGATGCAGCCACTGTTGCAAAGACCCTAGTTAAAGAGATTATTCTTAGATTTGGCATACCTGAAAGGATCTACAGTGACAATGGTACACATTTCGTTAACCAAACTATACAACAGCTAAGTCAGCATTTTGGGATTTCTTTAAAACATCACTGTGCATATCACCCTCAATCTGCAAGGTTGGTAGAAAGGCACAATGGAGTTTTAAAGAATAAGCTTAAGAAGCTTATAGCAGAGACACAGAAGAATTGGGTGTACTGTTTGCCCCTGGCACTGTTGAGCATGAGAACTGTTCCAAATGCAAAAGGATTGACACCTTTCGAAAAGATTTTCAGAAGAGCTTATTATATACCTCAGTGGAAACCTCTCATGCCTGCAGACCAGGAAGCAGATTAGACACTTGCAGATTACACGAGGAATATGTTAAATAACAAACATCTTTTACAGTTTAATTCTGTTTCAGATAAAGACCAAACTAACCCCTTCAAAGTAGCAGTAGCTCCAGGCACTTGGGTCTGGGTGAAGACAATCAAAAAGAAGAATTAGACAACACCAAAGTGGGAAGGTCCGTATCAAGTACTGCTGAGCACTCCCACAGCAGTCAAGATTGTGGAACGTTCATCTTGGATTCATTTGACACACTGTAAACTAGTCAAAAACTTTGAACTTGATAAAACTCTTGCTAACACACAGCAGCAGTAAAATGACGACAAGACCTAGAGACAATAGAAATACTGAACGACTTCAGCAGTATATTCAACAGTGTTGCATAATCATCTTAATAACTGCATTAGTGACAATGTTCTTTTTGCTGTGGCTTTTGCTGTGGCCTTTCTTTTCTTCAGCCACACCAGCTAGACTGAACAAACGTGATTCAACACTCATAGACTGGCATCCAAACTTTAACACTTACCAAGCAATCAAATATGTGTATGCTGATACTTTTAATATTTCAAATTGTTGGATTTGCACAGCTATACCAACAGCATACGGGGGATTATTGATGGCTGCTGTCCCCCTAGGGGTCAATGAGACCTGGGAAAACTTGATATTTGAGACTACACCTGTAAAATCTAGAGACAAAATTGCATTATTTCTATCTGTTACACAAACAGGAATTGTATGCTTTTTTAAGAATGACACGATTCAAGTAGGTTGAAGTAGATGTAATCTGACTATTTCTTATAAATGTTATATTAAACCTAAAAATGCTAAAAATACAGAAACAATTTGTGATGCAGATTATGACTTATACTTTGAGTCCTTGCATAAAACTGTCAGTGATATACAACATAATCCTGTTCTTTTAAAACAACTGTCTATTATAGATAAGAAAATGTTTCATGCAGGGAAGGTGTATATCAATACTAAGGTAGAAAACTGTTATTTCATATGTGGGAAAAAGGCATACAAATGGTTGCCTGAGAATTGGTCCGGCAGTTGTTTTTTGGGTTACCTGGTCCCGGCCATACGACACACTACAGCTTTGCCTCATGGGAGAATTTGAAACATCAGAGATGTTGCAAAGAAACCTGAAAATCCAATCAAGAAACCTGAGAATCCAGTGGGACAGATCGTAGCAGGCTGGAGGAACCATAACCCCGTGAAAGACAAAAGTAAACTAGCACACATGGACTTGAGTGACACTATCATATCCTGGGCTGGCATAGCCCCTGCATATGGTGCAGTTAAATCAATTTGGGAACCAAGAAAGCTATCCAAACTTCTCAAGGTCATGAGCAATGCAACTTTTTCCGCTCTTGAATTAATGACTGATGAACTGAATGCAATGAGAACTGTAGTGCTTCAAAACCGCATGGCTCTTGACTTCACCCTAGCGGCGAGAGGTGATACGTGTGCTTTAATCAAAGACGAGTGCTGTTCGTTCATTCCTGACAATAAGCATGAAATTAATGATCATTTGGAAGTGATCCAACAAGTGTCAGACATGACCAGGCCAGGCCCAAACCCACTGACGGATTTTTTCCAGAATTTGTTTGGGGGGTGGGGTTCCATCCTAATGAACATCCTGATTGCCATTTGTGTGGGATTACTATTGTTAGGAGCATGCATATGCTGTGGAATTCCCTGCATGACAAAATTAATCAAAGATTTTATAGACATGTCAGTTTCTGAGACTTTGTATCAAAGTACTGAAATTGAAGAACTGTTGAAAAAGGAAACACTTTCATAAGTTTAAACTGAATGACTCTCTTAGCTGCAAATCCTCAAAGGAAGAGGTTAGGAGAAGAAATAAACTGTTTATGCTTTTGAAATAGAATAAAAAGTATCAACAGGGGGGAAATGTTAGAAAAATATGTATTAACATATGTGTGCAATGGTTTTTATTCTATATGCAGCATTAGTCTTATTTGAGACTGAAAATGTGCTTTTCTGAAATTGTGCTTTCTGACACTGCAAGATGCAGTCTGACCTAGTTTGCTAGCACAGCAAAATACATGTTTATGCCTTGGAAATGTACTGGAAAGTAGGTGATTTTCTGCTAGGTCAGGAAATTAAAAGGAGAATAATAATAATTTCTGTAGATCCATTCATTATAGACAATAAGCTCTGTTCGTGTTGATGAAAAAGTGCACAAGCTGCAAGATAGTTAGATATTATGAACAATAAACTGCTTCAGAAATCTGTACTTGCATTGTGCTTAAATTAGCCATAGTACCTAGACTTGTAACATCACAAAGCAAGAAAGTTATAATTGACCAGTGGTCATCAATGCCATCCTATTTACTGAAAAATCTTTTTTAAACTTTGAAGAGTCAGCTAGAAACGTGAGAAATATCTGTAAAATAACAGAATTGTGAACTGGTGATCTGCTACATCAGTCGTAGTGGGCAATGTCTTGAAAGAAAGGTATAATAACTGTGACACTTCCTGATTTAGTCAGACAAACTCTGTAACTGCATTTTTTGCCTCCTTGCACAAGAATAAATATACCTGAACTGAACCTTATGCTTTTGGTCTTTTTAAAGTATTTTTCTCTAACACCAGACATATCTGGCAGTTGCAGTTCTTAGTACAGACACATGTCAGTATGCACCACTCCTGCCTTGCACACACAGTGGATAGGAATACAGACATATATGTAAGGACAACACACTATAATAAGCCAAAGTTAGATGGACATAGATGTGTGGAAGAGGGTGACAGTGACAAGGACCCATCTGGGCCTGTCCCACCCAGCACACAGCCAAAGGGCTCCAAGCACATGAGGTGCAGATGTCACTCACTGCAGATAGTAACCATCAGTATCTGTCAGCATGACAGACTATGTGATGCTCGTGCCAGCTGTGCAACATGACTGTATAAGGAAGTAGTCATCTAGTAGCTGTATACACACACCTGTGACATATGACGCCATGTGTGCCCGCATGTGGCATGTCAACCCCTACATGAATGGGTTATGGCCCTTGCGCACACCACCCTCCCCATAGTAGTAGTATGAAAAGCCTGCTGAGGTCATCCAATGTGAAATACACCTTTGTGAGAGATGTAGCTCAGGAATCTCCATGGTGTGTCCCATAACTGTGTACTGCTGTAGTGATAAACTAGTTAGGTAGTAGTTCTAACCCCAGACTTTGTCAGTGTGTGTGTGTGTATGTGTGTGTGTGTGTGTGTGTGTGTGTGTCTGTCTGTCTCTGACTGTGTAGAGTGTAATTCATATACTCAACTTTGGCAAGGCTGCTGATGTCACTCACCTATAAATGCACCTCAGGGAAAGTCATAGCCCAGTAATCTCCATAGCGCGTCCTGTAACTGCATACTGCTGTAGTGTGATAAAGTAGTTATGTGGGTGTTCTAACCCCAGACCTGGCAATTGTGTGTGTTTGTGTGCCTGATTGAGTAGAGAGCAATGCTTTTTAGGCTACTCACACTCCGTACAATTCATATAGTCAACTATGGCAAGCCTGCTGATGTCACTAACCTAGAAATACACCTCTGGGAAGAGTGTAGCCCTGTAATCTCTGTAGCATGTCCTGTAACTGTGTACTGCTGTAGTGTGATTTAGAACTGTGGTAGGATTCCATCTCCACCCATGGCAGTTCTGGATGTTTTGTGTGTGTTTCAATGTCTGTGTATGGAGCTTTACAGGCTATTTACTCGCATTACCATTACAGGCTACTTACTCACAGTAAATTACAAATGCCCTACTGTGGCAATCCTGCTGATGTCATTTATCTTAGTTTCCCATTACCCATCTCTAGGGACATGTCACAAATGTCATCACGAATAACTGGGATTTATTAACTGAATCACAATTTATGTCAGCTGCTATTGGCACTGCACCTACCTTTTCATTTAAAAGGACCAAAACCATAAGAATGAGTTTAGAAAACAGAGATTTACCCTTTCTTATTAATTCTACTTCTTCTTCCAACTCTCAAAATGGGATGCATTCATGTAATAAATGTGTGGTAAGCCCTAACATTTTCACAGGATCTCAATACATGTTCACACATTGTAATTATACTATTAAGTTTTCAAAACATTTCTTCTGCCATTCTACATCAGTAGTATATGCAGGTATTCGTGCATCTTGTAAAGCATTTTATGTAGGTAAAACTACAAGAAAACTTTCAGACAGAATTAAGGAGCATCTAGGAGCCATCAGGGCAAAGAACTTAAATACTGCCCTTGCTAAACATAGCATTTTTTGTACTTCTTTTAGTAAATTTTACTTCATAGTATTAGAACAAGTTGACTGTTTTTTTTTGGAGATTGGGAATTATATTTATAACTAAGAGAACTTAAATGGCAATTACTGCTTAATTCTGAAATGTACCCTGGTCTGAATGAAAGTGTTAATATTAAATGCGCTTTAAAATGGAAGATTTAATTCTATTTTGACAGCTGTTCTATTTTGACAGTTGCTCTCTTTCTACAAAATGTGTTTGCATCCATCCATGACCTTTGACACACTTGTTAGTCACCATTTTTACAGTTATATGAATATTCATGTATCCTACATGCATATTTAGTGTGCACACTGTACATTTGTTCAATGATTAGCTAACACAAGGGAGTGTTTATTTAATATTCATGCCCCTGTCATTCATATGTATGTACATGGTTATTGTGTTTAGATGATTGGCACAGTTTAAATATTGTCTGGTTGTACTATTGGTTACTGTACTAATAAGTTATAAGTAGTTCATTGTTTTTTTGTTTACATGTGACTCTAGTTACATATAATGTAAGTATTGTTGACTATAGGTTATTCTGATGAAGCTCTTCCACCTGAATAAGAGAGAAAGCTTATTATACCATGATCCCCCCAAAACGTGCATGCTGATTGGCCAGCGTGCCCATTGTAAATCGAGTTATACTAATGGAAAAAGGTCCGTCCCGGACCTTTTCCATTAGTATAACTCGATTTTAAACACTATCTCGCTATGTTAAATGGGTTTAACATAGAGACAGCTTTAAAATAAGCAACGGAGATCTCCGTTGCTTATTTTAAAGGTCTCGCCATGTTAAACCCATTTAACATAGCGGACAGTGTTTTAAAAGCAACGGAGAAAGCAAGATCTCCGTTGCTTTTAGTCGCTATGTTAAATGAGTTTAACATAGCGAGACAGTTTAAAATAAGCAACGGAGATGTCCGTTGCTTATTTTAACTGTCTCGCATGTTAAACTCATTTAACATAGCTAAAAAAAGCAACGGAGATCTTGCTTTCTCCGTTGCTCACAGCTCTGATGTACTGCGCAGGCGCGGTACATCAGAACTGCCGGATGCCAGACATCTGCGGAAGGGCAGTAAACAGGCATTATACTATGCCATTATTTAAGAAAAGTAATAGTTTCTTTTCTTAAATAATGTCATATAGTAGCAATAACTCACTTCTGGTGGGTAATGCTAATTTACCCACGGTTGGCTTTCTTTGGCCTCGCCGGACCAAACCACGCCAACCATGGGTAAATTTAGCATTACCCACACCCAGGCGTGGGTTATTGCTATAATCATCTATTCAGTGTCTGAGTTTTTATTTCCTTTCTGCTAGCTCAGTATTAATTACTACGTCTGAATTTATATATATATATATATATATATATATATATATATATATATATATATATATATATATATATTTTAAACAAACTTAAAAAAGTGTTTTTCCTTCCACCGCTCTGCATTTGAATGCATTATTGAGGTTTTAAACTGCTTACAAGAGTTTTGTTTGGGCAAACAATCAGAGACCAATCTTGATAGCTGCTTGCTCTGTGCCTTGTTAGATAGCATTTATCTGCCTATGTTATAGCGTTCATACCAAACGCTTACCCTGCTGTCTTTGAGGTTAGGATTTTAAAAGAATGATATGCTGATAAGATCTTAAGAAGTGTTTATTCTATCTGTGTTAGTTGATATCAACGTCCTGTTTTGTCTATGTTATAGCGTCTTACTAAACGCATATCCCAGTGGATATTAAGCAGATAAGATTCTAAAACGTGTTTAATTTGTCTTACTAAACGCATACCCAGCTGTTTTTAAGCTGATAAGATGTTAAAAGTGCTTAATTTGTCTGTGTAAGCTGTTAAGAAGGTGTTTGCCTTAACTGTGTAATAGTGTCTTACTAAATGCATACCTGGCTGCTATAAAGGCTATGATCATAGGAAACTACTATCTATTTCGCTGGTTTAGTGATGCCCTCACTACCCTGCTACACTAATTACTTGTGTAGAATCAGAACTCCAGCACAGGTCTTTTTACTCTGTCTGGCCCAATAGTTCCTATATTCTAGTGTGCAGCGGCATAACTATATAGTTTACCTGTAACTGCATTTGAACCGCTCTGCGGTTGGTGTTTCAGCTCCACTGAAGCAAACGGGTGAAGCGTTCTCATCCCCCCCTTATCAAATCCTTACACATTAAAACTGTTTGGGAGCTCACCCATTCCTCGGCACTTTGTAGTGACCATAATCCATGTTGCATTAGTGCCACAAAGAGGAATGTAACAGGCGTCCCTCTCCTGTCTTGCTCTCAGCCCGTTCATAGGGAGCTGTGAGCGCTGGGTCCTTTCCCTAAAAACATTATTATTTTAGGCGCTGTACTGCAGCTGCTCAAGAACTAGGTTTTTTTTTCCTTTATCCCACCCAAACGCCTTTTTAATTGAGTAATTGCTACTAGACTAAGCCCTTTGTGTAGCATACTCTCCCTCCCTTCTACCCTATCCCCATCCACTCTGTAGCACAATATATTTTCCCGCTACTTCTATATTCATTGCCCTGCCATTGTTTGGTATAAATTGGGGTTATACATCTCCCTCCCTAGCCTATTCTACCGACTCTGACAAATTGCTAAGGTTTTGTTTTATTTATTCATTTTTTTCATACACTCTCTGCCTTTTATAACGGATATTTTCAACTCCTGCTGTAAGAAAATATCCTTTACTTAGATATAATTGCCTTCTGACCTTGCTCTGCAAATTGCCTAGATATTCCTTAACACTCTGTGTAGAGGTACAATGCATATTTAACCTGTTCCAAGGGTATATAATCTGCCTGCAATTGCCTAGATATTTCCTTAACACTCTGTGTAGAAGTATAATGCATATTTAATCCTGTTCCAAGGGTATATAGCCTGCCTGTACTTGCTGTTATATCACTGCATTTATCTGCTCCTCACAACAGACTTTTAAAAATGTATAATTGCATTTGTTTTTAGATTGTTTACTAGTGGTTGTGACACTTTCTACACCTTGTCAGTACTGCTCTCTCTCCCTGTCTTGCTCCTTGCGCTCCTTCTTTGCTGCCCTCAATTACTTTTTACCGTCTCCATAACCCTCCCTCTCCTATACCCTTCTTCTAGACCTACTCCTCTGTTCCTTTACCCTTTCCCTTCTATATGTTTCTCCACCTGCTTTACTGTTTAGCTTATACTTTCCTCCTTCTCCTCCCTTCTCCCTATACTTACTTTTTGTCTGTTTCTCCCCTCTCTTTTACAGCTCACCTATCCTGAGGGTCCATCAGTATCTCCCAAATTACATGGACTCCTCGCGCAAAGCCAAGTTCGGCCCACCTGGATTCTTATCCTGCTAACCAGTTCGGGCATATCCGAAAGGAACCCACAGTGTGGAATCCCTCAACTTTTGCTCTCAATAAATGTATGTAACTTTAAAACAAAAAACAAAGTCAATTTACCATAACATCCTTATATGCTAGCCTTTCCCCCAGTGTGTGTCTAAGCAGCTTACCGCATACCTCAAAGATCCCACTCTAACTCACTACCTCTAATCTCCCATTCCATTCTTCTATCCTTCTGAAGACTTACCCTGGTACTCACTGTTACCTCTACCTTTTCCTACCTCTGTCTCTAGCTCCATTCTATCTCCCCTTAGTCTCTCAGCCTGCCTATTTCCTCCACTCACCACTAGGTGGCAGCACCTTCCCACTTGTTGCATACTCCTACCCTACTTTTATAATAACTTTTGCTGTCCTCCTGTCTTTTTTGAGCTTTCTTCTAACAACTACCTCTTTCTCCCACATATTTACTACAGCCTACTGTCTCCCCCTCCACTAACCTATTCTCCTCTCCCCCAGAATTACTCTGTTTCCTCTATCACTCCTACCCAGCGTTTACTGCACTTTCTCTTTCTTACCTCAGTTCCTTCCTGTGGTGGCTGATACTTTTTCCAGCAGGGCTCTTCCGCTCTGTTGCTCTATCCTGCTCCATTCGCCCTGCGGGCTCAGTCTGCTCCCCGACCCTGCCCCCAATTCGCACCCGCCCCAAGTGGTCCTACATTTATTGCCATCCCTTACTCCCTCCCCATTTTCAACACCCAATCCCACAACAGTATAACTCCTCCCTCTCCACCAATCACACCTGTCCTTATACTCCTCCCCATTATATCACCTCAGCTTACTTCCATCAAGCCTCCATTACCTCTATCTCCTTAAAACAAACTTCAACCACAAATGCCCTCTTTTAATTCCACAACTCTCACCCCATAAGACTCCTTCTCCTCATTCTATTTCCTCTATACCATGCCACCTTTTATAAAAACCTCCATATACACCCTCCCCCTTCAACTCCAAACCCCAACCATTCAAATCACTTCCACAACATCTCTGACTCTCTTACCACCTTTCACCCCACCTCTCTATTCTCTTTAAAACTCTTCCATATTCCCTCAAATTTCTACACACCTAAACCCGCATCCCTCCATCCCTGCCTAACCAAACAAAATCCAACAAAACTAATACATCTTCTTACATACTTCTTAGCAGGCGACATTCATCCTAACCCTGGACCAAACACATCTCCAACTTATAACCACAACTCCAATAGCAAACCTACAAACAAAGACCTCAAATTCCTCACTATCAATGCCCAAAGCTTAACTAATAAAATAACTCTATTTCATGCCTGGGTCAACCATAACTCACCTGACATAGTAGCCATCTCTGAAACATGGCTCAAACCACACATAACTGACTCAGAATTCCTTCCCCCTGAATTTCAATGCATCAGATCTGACCGCCTAAATAAAAGAGGTGGTGGAGTCACTCTACTTTACTCTAATCACCTATCTATCACACCTTTCCAAAATCCTATTCCTTCCTTTCATAATGCTGAACTAGTAATTGGCATGTTAAAATTAAATAAACACAAAAGTATCTGCATCATCTCCCTCTATATTCCCCCTGGCAATAACACCAATACCTTAGAAGACTTCCTCTCCTGGACCTCCACAAATATAAAGCAAGAAACTTACATACTGGGAGAGGTAAACATTGACTGGCAAAAAATCATAGACCCCAATCCCTCCCTGTCTATTAACCTATTCAACTTTACTCAACTTATTCACACCATCACTAGACCCAACAAAACCAACTGCCCCAGCTCCATCCTAGACTGGATACTAGTGTCTCACCCAAATAGAACCACTACATCAGGTGTCACTCCCGACCCATTAGGTGACCACCTCCCTGCATTCACCCACAGATCCACCTCCTCCTCCTCATACTCCCACCACCTCCTACATACCCATAACCTAACTTTAACCCCTCCACCTTCACTACCTCCCTTAAGCTCATTAACTGGAACCTTCTAAAAACACTGCCTCTTGACAAAGCCGTAGACTTCTTCAACTCTACATTCCTTTCCATCTTTAAACTCCCTAGCTCTAACACAAACCAAAAGGGTTAAAGCCAAAACAGCACCCTGGCTCACTAATGCTACCAAACATTATGTAACAATGAGACAAATGTTGGAAAAGCTACCAACATCATAAACAACCTGAACTGTTACTAAAATATAAACAGGTATGAAACCTAGCCAAAAAACAAGTCATTAAAGACAAAACATCCTACTACAACCACATACAAATAAACCACAGAAAAAAAAAAAAAACAATTCTGGAACTCTATAAACACCCTCCTCAAGCCAGGTACCACAAAAAACCCTTGTCCCGACACTAGCAAAACTGACCAAGAAATTGCCAATCTATTCAATACCTTCTTCACCTCCTCCATTGCTGAGCTGACCAAAACCTTTCCAAATAACATCCCCTACCCACCTCCTCCCAAGCTTGCACCCCATCCCCCCTCCCCTAACTTTGAACTTAAACCAATATCCACCAACCTCATAAAGAAATTTTTCTATAGACTAAAACCTTGCACCAATGCTCCAGACAACATTCCCTCCTCCTTCTTAAAATTGCCTCTGACAGTATTGCTCTCCCTATCAGCATCCTGATCAATAGATCACTTCTTGAATCATATGTACCAAAACTATGGTGTTCTGTTTTTATCCTTCCTCTCCACAAAGGTGGAAAAAACTATAACTTCTCTAACTTCCGCCCCATTGCCATCCTCTCTCCCATCTCTAAATTCTCGAAAAATGCATTCACATACAACTCATGCCATTCCTAACCGAACATCAACTTCTATCTCCTACCCAACACGGCTTCTGCCCAGGACACAATACCAACACTGCCCTCCTCTCCTTCCTACACTCCATCAATTCAGCCCGAGAATCTGGTTACTTAGTTTCATCTGTTCTATTAGATCTATCTAAAGCCTTTGATACCATCTCTCATACCCATCTACTTAACCATCTATCTAACCTTAACATCTCCACAAAAACTCTTTCCTGGTTCTCCAACTATCTTTCTGACAAGTCCCAAGCAGTGAAATGGGGCCAATCCTCTTCCTCCTTCCTTCCAATACTCACAGGAGTTCCCCAAGGTTCCATTCTTGGCCTTCTGCTATTTAACATCTTTATTAATGATTTTCACAAAGCCATTCCTAACACCAAAATTGTCCAATATGCAGATGACTCCACTCTCATCTGCCATGCCTCCAACCAAACTGAACTCAAGTCTCTAACTCAATCTGCCTTCTCATCCATTGAAAAATGGATCTACCATAACCACCTCTCACTAAATGCTAACAAAACTAAAATTCTCATTTTCACTCCCTCCAAATCTACCCACATTGACAAACACTCATTTCAAATTACCAGCCTCAACAACTCTGTCATTGATATTGTTCCCTCCAGCAAACTGTTGGGGTCACCATTGATGAACACCTAAAATTTAATACCCATATCCAACTCAACATCAAGAAAACCCACAGAAAACTCGGCCTTCTCTACAGAAATAATCACTTCCTCTCTCCCTCTACTAGACTGACCCTGGCCACAACTTATCTTCTCCCATCTCTCCTATATAGCGCTCCTCTGCTTACTAATCTATCTTCCACCTTTACCTCTGAGCTAGAAGTATGCTACAACAAAATCTCCAGGTTTACCACAAATGCAAAAGCCTCCTCCCACCACTGCTCCTCCCTACTAACCATAAACTGGCTTGAACTCCCCAATCAGCTAGACTTCCTCCAAATTGTCTTAGCCCACAAATTACTTTTTCAACCTAACAGCTGCCCGGCTTTATCCAATATTCTCCAACCTTACAACCCCCCCAAGACCCCTTAGATCCACTCACCAAAACCTCATTACCATCCACAAACCAAAGCGTCCTGCTGGTCAGCTTCTACTATCCTTCATCCTAGCTAAAAAAATGGAACGCCCTGCCCTCCACCCTGAGAACTTGTGACAACCTAAATACCTTCAAAAGTCTACTTCACTCCTACCTGCTTCTTCACAGAAAATGTAACTGCACTCCACACCCCATACCTCCCAAACTCCCCCCTTCCTTCTCTCCTGGCTAAACTCATTACCTTTCAAACTACTAACTTATACTCCGACTACAACTCATAAGCTCATAAGCTATCTCCTCCCAGCATATCACTCTTTGACTCTAATTTCAGTCCTTTCATAACTACCTAATCTTCTTAGCTACCAAGTATTAGGCTCCTCCTCTATCCACTTCCCTTCCTGGTATAAAACTTGTTTACAACTCCATACTGAATGCTATGTAAAATAATCTTTCGTGTGATATCTCAATTTGATACACAACTTAGCAATGTAAAATATTTCTATATGTTTATGCAACTTGTTTTGCAGTGTAAAAGAATTTATTTTGCGTGCTATTTCAATATGATATGTAACTTATCAATGTGAAAAATTTCTATATGTTTATGTAACTTGCAAATCTTCGCAAATTAACAATGTAAAAACTATTATGTAACTAGTTATGTGGAGCTTTTCTCCCCGGGCCTCCACTGAAAATGGGCTCTCGAGCCCAGTGGAGCTCCCCGGTCACCAAACTGGAATAAATAAATAAATAAATAAATATATAAGCAGATATATATATATATATATATATATATATATATATATATATATATATATATATAGGTATGTACAGATATACATCTGTAGATAAAGTGGGAACATAGCAAAAACATATATGTCCACATGCACCATTAATGGGGTTGACAAGGACGAACAACATATGTCATGCACGAATAGGTATTCCCCCCACAGCCAAACACATCTGCCATGCAATATACTACCAACTGTTGCATATTCCATAACCAGGACCTTACACGACAAGGGCACAAGATGTTAACAGTACTCCAGTCCACCTGTATGATGTCAGGCTGGTATCAGTAACATATCATGCAGTACAGTCAGGCTCATAATGACTCACATTTTGCAGTCATATGTTACCTTTGTTAGCCAGAGTCCCGTATTGTTCACCTGTACTGCAGAGATGTAGATGCCACACAACAGTGGTCCCAGGACTGAACCCTGAAGTACTCCACTTGTCACCTGTCTGGATCTGGATTTGGAGTCAGTTACATCTATAGTTTGGGTTCTGTCAGTAAGCCATGTGACAGACCATTGAGTGGCATAGGCATGTATGGCCAGATTAGTATGTTAATCTATGTTTCCATACAGGGGGATGGTGTTGAAGTGCTTTGCGAGGTCCACATAGGCTTTGTGGACCACCTTACCCTCTGCAACAGCTATGCAGACTGAGTCAAAGTAGTCATTCAGGTTCAGGAGGGAAGACTGGCCCTCCATGAGCCCAATCTGTGTGGGGTTCAGTGTTTGCAGGTTGCCAATGCCTGCATTCAAAGATTCCATGATAATGCATTCCATGGCTATGCAGATCAGGCTCATCAGACTGATGTGACGGTAGTTCCTGGAATCCAAGGTGGGCCCCCCCTTGTGTAGTGGGATAACTGCAGCTGTGCACCAAATCAGTGGGCACCAGGCCTGATGTGAGACTTTGATTACACATGACAGTTAGGTGAGTTGCCATTTCATTTTGTAGTTCATGTAGTACACAGCCCAGGATGTCATCTGGTCCCATGGATGCCGTATTCTTAGCTGTGGATAGTACGGTTTCTTCCTGTGTGGCCATGTTTACTGGGCATTGGAACTCATTTCATATTGACATGGGCCATTTAGGGGGTGAGAGGCGGTTGAATGTGGCACTAAATCAATCTGCCAGGATACTGGCAAATTCGGTGGGGGCAGTCTATGTAATGCCATTCTGTTGTAGCCCAGAGGACTTCTGAGCATTGCCAGTTAGATTCTGGACATAACTATAGAATGCTGTGTGGTTGTCTGTAGAATCTTTGGCAATTATAGTTACATAACCAGCTTTGGAGGATTCCATGAGGGATCTCAACTTCCTACTGGGGCTGGTAAGCGAGTTGTTTGCATCCCTGGAATATCTGTTTTTCCTTCAACAGTGTCTACCTTCTGTTGTATACTCTGTTCATGACAGGAGACCTCCGGTCTGGCCTGCTTATTTAGGAGGAGAGCGCCATGGCTCTATGTGGGATGTCAGGAATCATGAACAAGTGGATGTGCTCATACAGTGCTTAGTGCAGGATTCATCAAGTTGAACTGTCAGCTCCTGTCTCCATGGGTGTCACATTGTCACCTCTGCCTTGAGTAGCATGATGTTGGTTATGGAAAGGTCTTTTACGGACAACTGTATATACATTCCTTTCACATGTTCAGTTTGATTAGCCTGTGGTGGGATTATTTTGGTGAAACCTCAGTCTCATGTATTGCTGTAATGGCTTTTTGGTTAGCTATTGTGACTGTAGTGTACAGGGTCCTGGGTTCATGGCCTGCAAAGGCAGGTTAATTTTGTTCTGGTGAGAACAGCAGTTAATGTATACAGACTACTTAAGGCAATGTAGGTTAGTCACACTCAATACAATTCAAATGCCCTACTTTGGCAATCCTGCTGATTTCAAACACTGTGAAGTACACCTTTGGGAAAGAAGTACTCCAGCAATCTCTGTGGTGCATGCTGTAACAGCGTAATGTTGTAGTATTATATAGAACTCTGGTAGGGGTTCTATTCCCACCCATGGGAGTTGTGGATGCTTTTGTGTCTCTTCCTATGCCTGTGTAGGGATCAATGATGTTTGGCTAGTCACACTCACTACAACTCATTCACCCTATTTTGGCACTCCTGCTGATGTCACTCACTGTGAAATAAACGTGTGGGGAAAGAGTACTCCAGTAATCTCCATGGCGTGTTCTATAATTGCGTAGTGCTGTAGTGTAATAACTAGTTAGGTAGGAGGTCTAATCCCAGATGTGACAGGTGTGAGTGTGTGTCTTAATGTGTCAATGTTTGTCAGTCATGTCCTATGTGGAGGTGGTTGTGAGTGTGTAACAACTGAACTCAATGTTGAGTGGGTTTTGCAAATCTCTTATATGGTGCCCCTAGTATATATCACAATATCCACTGTGCAGGGAAGACAGATGTGATATCAGTACATAGTCAGTCAGGGGTTCAATACCCTGGACTGGTAGATATGTGAAACAAACATGTTTACCTTTTACTCTCCCAATCCACCCTGGCTTATCTTTACCTCTGTCTGCCCCTCTCACACCCTCTCTGGTGGATGTGGAGACTTACACATGCTTGGCATAGGCAGTGGCATGTGTATTGTCAGTGATGCTCATAATCAGCTGATGGCCTCTACATGAATTACAGCATTCCTCTACCTGATTGCATGTGGAACAGCTGTGGTAACATTCCCATAGCTAATTGCATGGGAACACACCCCAATTTCCAGGAACATCATGTTGGTGTTGGGTCATTTCATTCACTGCGAGCAGGAACTAGATCTGTTGTTTGGCAAACAGCATCACAGATGGATTGGGGACTTACCTCTGACAACATACACTGTAGAAACAGGCCAACACACAGGAGGGGGATGTGCCTGTCTTGACTACAGACTGTAAGTGCTGCAATACTGCAGTTGGGGTAATATTGGTTTAACAGGGTGTGTGTGGATATGGCTGTACTACATGTTTAAATACTTGTCATGTCAGTGCTATGTTTATGGGGAATCCCCATCTGTAGGATCATCTGCTGACTGGGCAGTGTGTGTTGCCCTGTGTTCCTTGTGTTACCCATAGAGCACCTATCTCTCAACTGCAGAAGGTAGTGTGAGGATTGCAGTCAGTAGATGGTGACAGCCAGGAGAGTTACTGATGTCACATCCCTCATAGGACATATGGTGCAACAAACCCTGTTATGACAGTAAATGTATGAGGGTATCACAGCGACATGTCAGTATTGGCCCTGTGTTTGTGCCTCCAGCCAAAGCTCTGTCAACCTTTGTACATATGTCATGCAGCAGGGGGTGTATATGTCCTGTACACCATTTTTATTGACAGCATATCTGATAACAAGCCAGTGAAATATCAGACTGCTACACATGTTATGTATAGTAGGGGTTATATTTCAGGACATAGCCTGGGCATTCTATGGTTGTGTGTACAGTACTGAGGTATGTGTAAGTCTGGTAATTGTCAACAGTGTGTGTATAGTGAATATGTACTTTGGCCTGTGTAGAGACTGTGGTAGATGTCATTGTTCTTGGTCCTCTTCTATCTGATGTTACATGCTGCTCCACTGTATGTCACCGTATCAGCTTACATGTTTGTAGGGGCGAACACACACATGTCCCATACCACAGACAGGCATTGGACCACACTGTCTAGTGGCCCAGTATATGTAGGGGTGTTGTGTGAGTGGCTCATATGAGGATGGTGTAGGTCAGATAGTCCATATACTGTAATAGTACGCTAGCTTACCATATGTGGCTGTGGCTGTGTTCACATTGGTTGTGGTTACGCACTTTCACAGAGGTGTCTGTTACTCTGTGATGTGACATGCCTGTAGAGCCTGCTACCTATACAGATACATGTGTATTCCCACATGTGAGATGTAGCCCAGTGTTGTGTCAGTCTGCCTGTAGCTTGCACTGTGCTTTGTTACATGCCTAGCAGCTTACTGTACTTATCCAGTGAGATGTCATGTCCAGATACTTGCCAGATATACTTCTGCCAGGCCACCATGACAGTCATGCATGTCAGACAAAGCAGTGGGATGCTGTTCAGATGTATGTCACTAACTAGGGGGTAGTATGTGGCCATGGCACTTTTGTACCAGCGGTCATTATGTGTCAGGACAGACATAACCTATGGGGGCAAATGTATACCAGTATTTACGTGTTATACCCATCTACATGGCTGTTAACATCCACATTGACAGGCCTGGTCTGCATGTCTTGCATGAAGGGGTTCTGTGCATACCCCCTGGACTGACCAGTGTGTGTCAGACTGTTCACATATATTGGGCATAATGCAGCTGTAGTCCACAGGGGTGTTACTGTGCTAGCAGTAATACTGTACTATGATGACCTTATGATGTCTGTCAGTAGCCAATGGCACACATGTTAACAGCAGATGTGGCCTCTCACACACACCATGTCTGTGAAGACGATCCCTATTACAGTAGCAATAGTCTACAAATATACCTGCAATACATACATGACATCCCCTTGCACTGAGAGGTTGGGACTATTGGGGCTGAGGTAGGGCTCCACTCCATGTGCAGGACATATGGCAAACATATATCCATATATAATTAGACATATATCCATATAGATATGTACAAATATACATATCTTACTTACTGTATGGTAACTGTTTTGCACATATGTGCCTGTGTTCCATCCTCTGTCCTCCACCTACATACCTGGCTTTGTGCATATGACATGCTGTCAGGGGTTGTTATGTAGTGGGATTTGTGTATGTCATGCTGTCATTCCTTCCATCACTCCACTGCTGTTGTGTCCCCCACACATACTGGGGGTTTGGGGCCATATATGTGTGGGCTTCACCTACACAATACATGTGTTCCCTAATGCACTGCAGAGGCCAGTGTACGTAACCATGGTATATGGCCCAGTAGTAGTGACTGTAGGGGGGGTGCAACATGACTAACCTAGGCTGTTACAACATGTGTGGGTAACTGGGGTAAGCTACCTTTAGGTATCTGGATGTAAATTACCAAACAGTCCACCGTGGGTAAATGCAGGCCTACTGACTCCTGCCATAGGGAATGTTCTGTTTGTCAGTGTGATTGTGATGGTGTCATTTATGCCTTGTTATGAAACAGATGCATCCCATTGTGTCAACTGGGGTCTGTACACCCTAGGGATTGTGTACAGAGTGTAGATAGAGGCTGCTGACCTATACACCTGCATTACATACTGTTGATTGTCTGGTATGCTGTGGGCCAGTCTGTCATTACTATTGTACTACTTGAAGGCCTCGGCCTGGACACCAATATATGTCAACCTTTCCAGACTACTGTCTCAGTATAACTGTTTCACAGTTGCATTACACTGTTCATATGGATGCCAGTGTCTAAATGGCTAAATGACGTGGCATATACAACTGTCATAGTACACAAATATAGCTTTCACATTCATTTATGTGTGCCTGTATGTGGTGTTATACCCTTTGATATCTCTGTGGGTATGTGTTGCAGGCTATGAATGACATTTGCATGAGTGGCTCATATAGTCTCCAGTTGGTAAGGTAGTAACTGTAGGAATACTGGCTGCTCAATACTGTGTGCACATACTACATATGTATCTTACTGTACATATCTCTGTGTGTTTATGTGTATTTACACATATATGTATATATATATATATATATGTGTGTGTGTGTGTGTGTGTGTGTGTGTGTGTGTGTGTGTGTGTGTGTGTGTGTGTGTGTATATATATATATATATATATATATATATATATATATATATATATATATATATATATGTATAGATATATATTTGTTGTTGTTGTGTCTTTCGGCTTTTCCTGGTTAGGGGTCACCACAGTGGAACTCCGGTCCACTAATGATTGGCAGCTGATTTTTACGTGCCGAGTTGCCAGCCCTGATGCACAACCTTCAACGAAGGTACGCCCATTCATGCATGTCTCCACGCAGAAGATGCTCTAGCTGAGAACCGGACAGCATCTTACTGTGAAGCGACAATGCTACCGCAGCACCACCACCATGGATATATATATATATATATATATATATATATACATATAGCTACATATATCAATATGCTGTACCTGTTTAGACATTAATATAGTTACTCACACACATACATCTATATGTTGGAATACATTCTCTGTACTGTTGAATCACTGGGCTGGATGATATGTTTGTAAAAACATCAGGGTTATATATATCCACCATGGTTTAGTGGCAAATCACTTTGTGTATGGTGTGCAGGGTCCTGGGTATGAGCTTTGCAGAGGCAGTTTATTTTGTTGCTGGCCAGAACACGGCCTGTTGCATCCAGAGTGATTAACCCACTTTAAGGCAGTGGTAAGCGGGTTTTCACAGGTCTGCGCGGAATGTAAGCACTGCTAAATCCTAGTTACAGTTCCTTATACTCAGCTTCTAAATTACTTAACATGTGTAGGCAGTGCTTAGCTCCGCTCATACCCACGCAAACCTGCTTACAACTGCTTTAAAGTGCCTACACCCACTTACCCCCATGCTAACCTCTTTAAAAGGAAAGAAAAAAGGGTTGATAGGAAAATGGTGAAAAAGGGGCACAAAGAGGGTAAGACAGTAGGGGAAATAGCTAGGCATATGCAGGAAGGGTGTAGGAAAGGTCCATAGCTGCCCATTTCTGCTACAGCAACAGCTGTGCATATACACTGAATTTGGAGGTGGATTTGGACCCTCAAATCTATGGGAGAGTGGTGAGGACAACATAAATTCATTTTGATGCCAATTAGACCAGATTACATGTGTCCAGTGGACACATGTGCAAAATGGACAACCATGTATGGGACAAGATTATTTTATGGGAACAGATTGCCCCTCCATTTTCTTTTCAGGTGGGAGTGGGATGCTGGGGAGGGGTTGTAGGTATATTTGGGGAGGGAGGTTGGGTAGGTTAACAGACATGACACACAAGATGCATACAGGGGTGGTATATGACACATGTGGGGGGGTAAACACCTTGATGGGTTGGTGTGTTGGGATATCGGAAGCCCACAAGCCCCCTAGTGGTAACGGTGAGACTGAGGTCCCCACCCATGAGCAGTCACCATGGTGTCACCACAGTGCTATACTCTTGTGAAATATGACTGCAGACCATCCTCCTGCTGACACATGTACACCTACAACACAAATGGTTAACATTATGGAGATAACAATCAGTGTTACTGACAGCTGAAATGCATCATAGCTGCATGGCTACACTACCTGACATGCATGCATTACACATTACCCCTGACAACATCTTACACTGCAGTACAGTGCAGCACTCTATAACAGTCACTGTGTGCATCAGAACCATTATTAGCCTGTCCCTTCATTGATGTTATGGATGATAGGGATGTGGCACAGGTATCATCATATGCACAGGGTGTGTTGCTGGTTTGCCAGAGGCCTAGGGTGGTCCATACATGTGTTATCATATGTGTCGGTGAGGAACTTGGTTCATTGATTGGGGCATGGTGATGTGGTGTGTGTCAGTATGGGATCACCTTAGGTGTGGTTGCATAGTGTGTGGGTATGCATGCACACAGTCCTGCCATGTGGCTGCCCTATACAGGTGTTGTTGGACAGTTGCAGACCATACCTGGCAGGGTGTGGAGTTCAGTGCCTCTGGCCACAGACATGCTGACTGTGCCTACCAGGGTTTCCATGGGCACATGCAGGTACAGACCTTGAGGTGCTACTCTCCCTGATGATGACAGGTGTCGGCTGGAACCATGTCCTGCCTGGGACTGGCCAGGGTCATGTGCACGAGGCCTGCTGTGGTGTGGTGTGGACAGCACCCCCGGTTGTGTGCTGGGGCTGGTACTGCCATTATAGGAGCAGCTTGGTGTCCTGGCCCATCCACATTGACTACCAGCTGCTGGTGCTTCTGGCCTACATCCACGCAGCTGTCGCACCACTCCTACCACAAGATCAAGCATAGACATACCACGGTTGAGGAGGCCCATCATCTCACCCCACTGTCTATCCATGACCTCGGTCTGTTCACAGAGGGCAGCAGCAAGGTCATGGAGGTTGCCACTTACAGATGAGAAAGCAGCCCTCTGCAGCCTCAGGCCCTGTCTGGTGTACATGTCCATATGTGCCTGTGCCTCCATTATGGCCTGAAACATGATTCTGGTGGTACCAGTTGTGGTGCCCCTGCCAGGGGCATGATGACTAGTGGCCCAACCATGAGCACCATGGTACATCTGCCGATGTGGTGGCCTGCTGGACATCTGGCTATGCCAACTGTGACCCGACACAGTTCAGCTGGCATGGACACCACACTTTCCTGGTCACTGGCACCAACTGCCAACTGTCCTTCTGCTATGGCCACATGTGATGGGGTTTGTAGGGGCAATGTAACTGCGTGCGGGCTTGGGGTGGCCAGGAGGGTGATGACACATTATGGTGCAGTTTCAGCCTCTGACAACCCCACCTGTGCCTCAGCAGTACCATAATCATCATCAGTGCCTTTACAGACACCTACCTCAGTTTGCATGCAGGAGGGACCCTGACCCACCTCACCACCTGTGGGGGAAACAAACACACACTTTAAGACCTGTACAGCATTGCATAGCAGTACGCACATTTACATGCACACACACACAGTCACAGTCACACGCACAGTCACAGTCACACACATACAGTCTCTCACACACACACACACACACACACACACACACACACACACACACACACACACACACACACACACACACACACACACACACACACACACACTCTGACAGTCCACCTTACTACCTCCCTTGCCCTGGGTTTGCAGGCACTCCCACATTCAGTTACATATGTTCCCCATCCTGCATGGCACTTGCTAACATACACTCATTAATACTACCCATTAACATATCATACCTCTCCATGCCTACACGTGTGATCACAACACATGACCTGTTACTCCATCACCTCCCTGACTTTGGTGGAGTAGGTCGTACATGGCCTCACTGCTGTCATCCAGTATGACCCTGTGTATGTCCAGTCATGGTGTACATGGCTCCTTTATGGTTAGGGCTGCTACATTCACTACATATGTCACACACCAGAGCCTCATACTACAGTCTTGCTCAGTCCATGCCACATCTGCTGCACTATCAACCCATCATGCGGACAACTGTAATACCTGGATACACTCACTGATATGGTCTGGTAATTCCCCATTGCATTAGTAGTGTTGCATATTTAGGTAGCCAGTTATCTATCTGCTGCTGGCAATATGATGTGTATACCTGGTATGTACTTTCCCTCCCAATGCATGTTCTGTGCTACAGACCTTGTTGCTATCAGCTGTCCTGTGTCCACATATCGGACAGGCTGTCCTGGTGTCTCATGTGTCACTACATGTACATGTACAGCACAGTCCCAAGGAGAAGTACTGCCATGTGATCAGTCCCACTATCACCTGTGCATACATGGGCACCTGTACAAACAGACACACATATATACACACATCTGACATGCATCAACCACACTCCACCAGATTGCACTTACACACACATTCAACACACACCCCCACTCACACACACACCTACATGTGGGGTTGCACACCTTTTGTACACACAGTCCTCCCATTACCCTTCTGTCAGCATGCGTTACATCTGGTGCTGAACAGCATGCAGTGCATCTATAGTGACCTCATGGTAGCGGCAGTATACATGTGTGTGATGCAGGGGCTGTGTTGGTGGGTGATGGCCCTTCCCCTTGTTAACACTGCAACCATGTACAAAGTGTTACTGTGGACCTGTTCTGCACCCTGCCTTGTAATATGCACCATAACACACAGGTGTACAAACCATTGCTGTTTATATAGTACTATGTCTGTTATGTCAGCTCCAATGCTATGTGTTACAGCACCTCATACCTGGGATGATATGTGAACAGATATCATTTGTGAATGCCTGATGTTTGCTTTACAGATTACAACATCAGCAGTGCATGTATGACCAGTGCATGACTATTACACTGACACCACCAGACCTTACCATGGCTGTAGGAGGTGCCCTACACATGTCCCAGAATGCTGCATGGTTGCAAGGCCTACTCGTGTGCATATCCCTTGGAGTGCACACACTGCTGTCTCTATTGCTGTGGGGTCAGGGTTACATCTGACACAGTTACATAACCTGATTGTATACAGATACAGCCATGAGGGTGTTGTTTTACACATATTCCTACTGTAGGCTGTGTGTCCTGCCATACTTCTCATCCCTGTGGACACATTGCACAATGACAGGATGTTAGTTATCTTGCATGTATCTGTTGTACCCTTCCGATACCCCAGCATGGACTCTACTGTGACACAGTGCATTTCACAACAAAACGTGAATGTGTACAGCATGCAGTATGGGTAGGTGTGTTAGATGTGTGCATGGAATATCCCATAGCCATTACATACAGAGTGTATTGTCATGCATGAACATGAACCATACGCACTGGCTACAGGCTGCTGCTGTGGTGGTATCCTGGAGAGAACTACATAAGAGTGTGAGAAAGTTGTTGTCAGTTGCCACAGCTGTGGTATTCATAAAGGGTGAGTGCACCATCTACAGAAAGAGTCCACAATACTACAGCTAATGCACATCTGTTTATTACTACTACACAGCAACAGACTATGCATATGATATCTCAGATTTGCATGATGTACCTGTACAGATGCAGATGCATACACAAGAGTGGTGTACTGATGTGCCCTTGGGCCTTACCTGCATGCTACTCAGCCAGTGTGTCAGCGGCACCCACCTCCACAATGCGCCCTGCCAGTTGTTGGTGCTGCAGGTGGGCAGGTGCCACAAGGCTCCTGAGAAGCTCCTCCACAAGGGTGAGGGGTGGATGGGTGGCTTGCCCCCCCTATTGTGAGGTGATCCCCCGTACAACAGCAACATGCCAATGTACATGGTAAAGCAGGTCACTGTAATGATGCCGGATTAGCTCATAGCTGTGGTTCGGCAGCCTGACATCATTGACCCTGTGGACTAGTTCATTCCACAGGGCGGTCCTCTCCTGCTGATCATGGGCTGTCTGGCCAAACAGCTGTTCATAGTACTGTACCAAATGTTCAATGATGATGTCTGTTTCGGCAGCACTGTAAGCTGGCAAACGGATGTGGGGCATCCTCCCTGGAAGACATAAAGATGGAAACAGGTCTAAGCAACTCATACAGCAGGGTTACCATAGTTCTTAATACATATCTTTGTCTCCCCCCACCATATCAGCTACAACAAACTGTTCACAGAATGCAATTGATATGTCGGCTGCTTACCTACCATTGGGACATACGTTGTATTGTACCAAGCTTTGTGGTATGAGTTTGTGCCATGCTTTGTGCTATGTGTTTTTAGTCATGCTCCCTGTGGGGACCCTATCTCTGCTGGTCTGTTACAGACTATTTCACCTGCATGCCATTGTCAGTGCCACTATATATATATATATATATATATATATATATATATATATATATATATATATATATATATATATATATCTATATATGTGTGTGTGTGTGTGTGTGTATATGTACGTACATGTGTAGTTATATCTTGTGGGTTGTTTATATACCTATATCTGTATATCTGTAGACATACTTGTCTAATTATATATCACACAGATATTTATCTATATGTGGGGTGCATACAGACATCTGGTTCACATTCTGTAATTGTCTTTCATTCACAGCTGCACTGTTCTGCCTTACTGCAACACAACCAGGTTTCGCATATGAACACAGACTAACATTAGGGTGGTATATATGGTGAGAGATTGTTGGTAAGCCTATTATACACCAATGGCATTTGTGCATGCTGCATTAGACATTAACATGACTGTCCTATGTGTGGTGTTCTCTGACACCCATGTGTCTATCATAACGGCAGTACTTCCACCACCAGCTATTGCCCACACTAACATACCAAGCATGCATATTATGGCTGAAATCTTTGTCATTCATTGCTGATCCAAAACAGTTGATGGGTATATCCCACTGCCTACAGGGGCAGACAGTATTGTCCAGAGAAGTTGTTCAGCTGAACTTCATTACAGGGACAACTACAGATGGCACATATACATCATTCCACATCATATTTTCTATTATTCTATACCACATACTACTTTCAATTACATACATATATGTTTTTCATACTTGTCATTTTTTTCTGACAGCTGTGACAGCTTGACGTTATTTAGGGTTATCTTTCTTTTTTTTTCTTTCTGTGTGTGTGTGTGTGTGTGTGTGTGTGTGTGTGTGTGTGTCTCTCTCTCTCTCTCTCTCTCTACACTAGAGTGATTAAGCTGTTTTGAATGGATTGCAGCATGGCTTTTGTAAGTGAAGCACATGATAAGATGATGGGCTCTGCACCAATCAGTGTGCAACCTGCTGTAAGAGGTGTTGCAGCCTGCG
>NC_056734.1:922274519-922347019 GCF_019279795.1 Protopterus annectens
CTGGACATGTTGGACAGATTGGAACAGTCGTGGGGTATAAATATGCATACAACTTACAATTTGAACATTCAAGCAAATTCTGTACAGTTTGATGTAATTATGCATACAGCTTTCTATATGAACACTGTATCACAGTCTTTACAGTTGTGGGGTATAATTATGCATACAACTTAGTAGCACTCCCAGGATTCAAACCCCTGCTGTGTGTGACAAAAAATTATTGCTAACATCACAGTACATTGTGCTATCAGGGAAGTGATGCAAAGCTTTCAACTGTTTTCTATGTAAGTCTCCCTAACGTGTATGATATGACTGGCCTCTTGGCACTTCCAACATTGTTATGCAGGACATCATACCCCGTTTTATCTGTATACCACAGTGTGGGTGACACCGCTTAAGATACAACAGTACTATTTATAGTATGGAACAGATCACCAACATATGAGAGAAGTGTAAACAGAAGCACTCCAGGGGTTATACCTTTATTCACAGACTATTAACACATTTATTTCTACTGGTACAACACTTTCTAAGGCTGTTATATTTTTTGTTATGACAGTACATGCAGACTGATTACTAACCTGCCTCACCATGCAGCCTTTGCAGCCTAGCATCATGGGCTTGCTGGTTCGCAGCCTGCTCATCTGCAGCTGTCAGAGAAATGCATTAATATTTAGCCATACCTATCCATAGTATACACAAGCTAGGCAATTATTTACTACTTAGTAGAATGTGTACTTACTCAGTACTGGGGCATTAGCCATCTGCTGTGTCTCCTGGATCCACTGTTCCAGTACATCCCACATCCGCTGCTTCAGGTCAGCATGGTGGTGACTGACCTGCTCACCAGTCCGGGGGGATACCTGTGGCACTGGTGAGGTCATGGCGAGACTGTCCCAGGCCTCCATTTTGTACTGTGAGCCCTGGTACTGACCCTGCAGTAGTCTCTGATCATGGTGTTTTACCAGGAGCCATACCATGATTTTTGACTCCTCGATGTCCCAGCGCTGTGCTCTGAATCAAGTGCCTTCACTCACACCAGCCATTCTGCCTGCAGTAGGAAGCTACAACCAGTTATGAGATGTATTCCCACCTGTGGGGATTAAATACGGCCATTTTCCTGCACCTTCCCATGATTGGCCAGTTTTGAAAAGGCTAAGCTATGGGCACACCTGCTTACATAAGGTTGGCACTGCTTGAAGAGGTGTACTACTAGGCAGATTGAACTGGCTCCCCTACACATTGCTTACACTTACTAACATGAGCTGTGCTGCGGTTAGCATTGCTTAATAGTTGATTGTCACTGTATTTGCCATTTGGCAATGACTTATTCTTCATTACAGGTTATATATGTGTCTGATATCCGTGATTCATGTGTACATACACTATATGGGGACCTGGGGACTTCTACACTTTATTACAATCACACCTCAGATCTATGCTTACTGCAGTACTCAAGTTCACATATTTATCTTATGTAGAAGGTTATGCCACTTCACACTGTAGATAGATTCAGTTCACATGTTTGGTTTGGTTTTCCTGTGGTGAGAATTAGTTTGCTGATACCTCATTCATATCTATTTCTATGATGGCTTAGTGGTTAACTACTGTGACTGTAGTGTACCGGGTCCTGAGTTTGAGCCTTGCAGAAGCAGTTTATTTTTTTGCTGGGCAAAACATGGGCCATTGGATACAGAGTGATTAAGGCACTTTAAAGCAGTTGTAAGTGGGTGTGAGTGGGTTTGCATGACAGTAAGCAATGCTAACCTCTGGTTACAGTTTCGTACACTCAGTTAGCTTCTACTTTGCTTAATCTGTGTAGGCAATGCTTACCCCCATGCAAACACACTTAAACATGCTTACTGCTGCTTATTGGTGCTTAAACCTGCTTACTAGTCCCTTATTCATTATGACACTGGCACTTCACATGTGCATTTAATGCAGTACTCCAGTTCACATTTAAATGTTATTATGTTGGTTATACGGCAAAAAGATGTGAGAATAATCAGAATATGTTCACATACAGGTTTCACATGGAAAATGATATGTGCTGCAGTGGGACTCGAACCAGGAATACCTGTTTGTGAGGCAGATGCTCTAACCACTACACTATTACTGTGCTGCTTCATTTGCATATATATTCCTTGTTATCTTCTTCAGCCTTTTCAGCTGCTTTACCCATAGCTAAGTGATGGGCAAACCCATGCACCTATGGTTAGCTGTACTCAGGGTTTTAAAAAAAATACTACAAGGGTTTCTTCATGTTTTATTTCTGTGTACTGTTACTGTTGAACATATGGAGTCTGTTGGTGGAGATATGTGGACACTTTTGAGTGGTCTTGCTCTTTTATTTACACATTCTTCTGTTCTACTTTGCAGGGGCATGTTTATTCTGAGAGATCTGCTCTCAGACATGCCCCCTGCACTCGTCCATGTGCTGTGTAGCATTAGGAGTTCAGGCAGTGTGCCTTCCTTAATATGCATGGTGCGCTGCCGTCCTCCTCTTAAACTGCTGCTTCCATGCAGGACTAGATTAGTCCTGCATGGAGGATTAGTGAATCCGGGAATCTATTTTCTCCATAAAATATTTATCAACATTCTACCAACTCCATCAAGCATTTATCAACATTCTGGAATATGTAGAATGTTAATAGATGCTTGCTGGAGTTGGTAGAATGCATATAAATGCTTGCTGGAGTTAGTAGAATGCTGATAAAAACTGGTTCAAATTTGTATATGTTGTTCAATGCTTGTTGGAGTTTGTAGAATATTGTCAAATGCTTGCTGAACTTGGAATGTTGATAAATGTTTGCTGGAGTAAGGGGAATGTTGAAAAATGCTTGCTGAAGTTGTTAGAATTTTGATAAATGTTGGCTAGAGTTGGCAGAAGTTTGATCAGTGCTTGGTAGAGTACTTAAAATGCTGGTAAATGCTTGCTTGAGTTGATAGAATGTTCATAAATGCTTGGTGGAATATGTAGAATGTTTATAAATGTTTGCTAGATTTGGTAGAATGTTGCTAAATCCATGCTGCCATTAGTAGAATGTTGATAAGTTCTGGCAGGACTTCTAAGTGTACTGCAAAATGTTTGATAAAGTTGGAACCACTGCAACAAGGTTTTCTTAACATTCTACTTACTTTAGTAAGCATTTATCAAAATGTTACTGACTCCAGCAAGCATTTATAAAGATTCTACCAAGTCCACCAATTATTTATCAATATTCTACCTACACCAGAAAGCATATATCAACATTCTGCATAGTCCACCAAGTATTTATCAATATTCCACCAAATTTAGCAAGCATTTATTAACATTCTACCTACTCTAGTAACCATTTATCAATATTCAACATACTCCAGCAAGCATTTATCAAACTTATATGCACTCCAGCACCAATTTATTAGCATTCTACTACATTCAACAAGCGTTTATCAACAGTCTATGTTCTCCAACCAGACTTTGAAACATTCCAGTGACTACTTCAAACATTCCTCTACATTCTGCCAACTCCATCAAGCATTTATCAGTATTCTGGAGTATGTAGAAGTTTGATAAATGCTTGATGTAGTTGGTAGAATGTTGATAAATAGTTACTCCAGTGGGTAGAATTTTGATGAATGCTGGTTGGAATTGGTAGAATGTTGACAAAAGCTTGCTAAGGTCAGCAGAAAGTTGAAAATGCTTGCTGGAGTAGGGAGAATGTTGACAAATGCTTTCGGCATTTGTTAGAATGTTGGTAAATGCTGGCTGGAGTTGCTAAAATGTTGATAAATGTTTGCTGGTATCAGTAGAATGTTAATAAATGCTTGCTGGAATATGTAGAATGTTGTTCAGCAAGCATTTATTAATATTCTACCAAATTTTGCAAGCATTCATTAACATTCTACCTACTTCACAACCATTTGTCAACATTCAACATAATCCAGCAGGCAATTATCAACATTCTATGTAATCCAGCAACTGTTTATCAGCATTCTACTAGTTCAGCAAGCTTTTATCAGCTTTCTATGCTTTCAAACCTGCATTTATTAACATTTGACCAACTCTAGCAAGCATTTTCATCATTGTACAGACTCCAACAAGAACTTATCAACATTCTAGTGACTCCATCAAACATTTCTCAACATTCTGCCAACTCCATCAAGCATTTCCCAACATTCTGGAGTATGTACATTGTTGGAAAATGTTTGCTGGGGCTGGTAGAATGTTGATAAATGATTGTTTGAGTCAGTAGAATGTTGATAAATGCTGGTTGCAATTGGTAGAATGTTGTTAATTGTTTGTTGGAGTTAGTACAATGTTGGTTGATACTTGATGGAGCTAGTAGAATGCTGATAAGTGTTTGCTAAAGTCAGTAGAATGTTGAAAATGCAAGAAAAAGAAAAATAATCTCGTTCCACACAGCAGTGAAAATCAATATGTCCTTTATTGTAGTAGGTAAACGCTTTCTCGGAATAACATCCGCTTCATCAGACCAACAAAGATAGAATAGCAGTTACATTTTTAAACACTAAAACATCCAATCAAAAATCAGATAAAATGTGCATCATAGCTAAAAGCCATGTGAAAAAATACATCTGTAGAATATATAGATCGTTAAAAAATTGAATAAAACAGACTAAATGAACAATATGTAATTAAAACTGGTAACAAATACAATAGTAAAAAATAATAAAAGATGGACTATTGAAACATATATGATAAAATATTAAAAGAGAGATCAATGCTTTAATGGCCATGCTTTAAGGAAGGGTTTCAGGGAAACTCTGCTGTTTAAACCAGGAGGTTTATCAGCTTGAAAGCGCAAAATCCATTTTTGTTCACTAGATTCTGTTCTATTATTTATGTCACCTCCTCTCTTGGTACTATGCAGAATCTCTAGTACCATAAACCTCCTGGTTTAAACAACAGAGTTTCCCTGAAACCCTTCCTTAAAGCACGACAATTAAAGCATTGATCTCTCTTTTAATATTTTATCATATATGTTTCAATAGTCCATCTTTTATTATTTTTTACTATTGTACTTGTTACCAGTCTTAAGTACATATTGTTCATTTAGTCTGTTTTATTCAATTTTTTAACAATCTATGTATTCTACAGATGTATTTTATCACATGGCTTTTAGCTGTGATGCACATTTAATCTGATTTTTGATTGGATGTTTTAGTGTTTAAAAATGTAACTGCTATTCTATCTTGTTGGTCTGATGAAGTGGATGTTATTCCAAGAAAGCGCTTACCTACTACAATAAAGGACATATTGATTTTCACTGCTGTGTGGAACCAGATTATTTTTCTTTTTCTTGTATTCTCTGGTTTTTGCATCTGATTCCTTATTTGGTTCAAGGACTGTTTTCATTTGGAATGTTGAAAATGGTTGCTGAAGTAGGTAGAATGTTGAGAAATGCTTCCTGGGGTTGTTATAATGTTGATAAATGCTGGCTGCAGTTGATAGAATGTTGTTATATGATTTCTGGAGTTAGTAGAATGTTGATCAATATTTGCTGGCGCTGCAAGAATGTTGATAAATATTTGCTGGAGTCAGTGGAATGTTGAAAATGTTTGCTGAAGTAAGTAGAATGCTGGGAAATCTTCTAGGAGTTTTTCAAATGTTGATAAATGCTGGCTAAAACTGGTAGGATGTTGATCAATGCTTACTGGAGTATGTAGAATGTTGATCAGTGCTTGTTAGAGTATGTAGAATGTTGGTAAATACTTGCTGGAGTAGGTGGAATGTTGAAAAATCCTTGGTGAGACACATAGGTTGTTGATAAATGCTTGCTAGAGTTGGTAGAATGTTGAAAAATGCTTGCTGCAGTTAGTAGAATGTTGATAAATTTGGCTGAAGTTCTAAAAATGCTGATAAATGCTTGACAGAGTTCATAAAATGTTGACAGCATTCTAACCACTGCAGCAAGCTTTTGTCAACATTCTTCTTACTTTAGTGAGCATGTATCAACATTGTACTGACTCCAGCAAGCATTTATTAAAATTCTACCACACCAGTAAACCTTTATCAACATCCTGCAAACTCCAGCATGCATTTATCAGCATTTTATGTATTCTACCAAGCACTTATCAACATTCTACTGATTCCCGCAAGTATTCATCAACATTCTGCCAACCCCATCAAGCATTTATCAACATTCTACTAATCCCATCAAGCATTTATCAACATTCAGTGAGGTTCAGCAAGAATTTATCAATATTCTACTTACACCAGAAAACAATTATTATCATTCTACATACACTAGCAAGCATTTATCAACATTCTTCCAACTCTAGCAAGCATTTATCAACATTCTATATAGTCCAGCAAGTATTTATCAACATTCTACAAAACTTTGCAAGGATTTATTCACATTCTAGCCACCCCAGCAACCATTTGTCAACATTCAACATACTCCAGCAGGCAATTATCAACATTCTATGTACTCTAGCAACTATTTATCAGCATTTTACTATCTCTTGTAAACCTTTATCAACATGATGTGTTCTCCACCCTGCATTTATCAACATTTTACAATCTCCAGCAAGCACTTGTCAATATTCTACTTTCTCCACCAAGACATTTCAACATTCTACAGACTCCAACAAAAACTTATCAACATTCTAGTGACTCCATCAAAATATATCAACATTCTACCAACTCCATCAAGCATTTACCAATATTCTAGAGTACCAAAACCACGGATCCATGGTAAAGCAACCAAAGAAGCGAAGCCAAGCACAAACCAGGAGTAACTTGAACGCAAATTTATTTTATAAGATAAAGAGCGTTTTCACTGCTAGCAAGATACAGCAGCTTCCTCAGAAAATACAAAAAGGTAAAAAGCGCTACTATTTTAAGTACCTTAAGGAAGTGTGTAAAAAACATCACTTCCTGTAAAGCGCTAAATAGAAAGGAGAAAGACAAAACAAAGTAAAACACAGTCAGCCAAACAACTAAAATAAATTAAAAATAATCTTTGCCCATAGTATCACCTACCAGAATTATCACATTAAATGCAGGTAATACATATTGGAAAATAGGACTAGAAAAAACATCATGTCTAAAATTTGTATATATATAAAAACTACTAAATATATGTTCTATATTGAATAATATGAACATAAAATGTAGTATATTGAAGTGTATGTAAATTAACATAAATAATTATATAAGTAATTAATAACAATGTTGCCTAACTACACAACAATTTTCACCTGGAATAACTTCTCATTTTGAGGACTGCAGAAATGTTGCAGTTCTCATTTAGCCCAGGATTACTAAAGGCATCTAGTTTTATTTGCCATTCAAGTTCTTTTAATTCAAGTATAAGTGGTATTGGTCCTCCTCTAATATTATTTGGTAGATGGTCTATACCCATAAATCTGAATTTATGGTTAGGGTAATTTTCGATGTGTTTTGCAAGGGCATTTTCCAATTTGTGGTTCCTTATAGCATAGGTATGCTGGTAGATACGTTGACGGAACTTCCGGTCCGTCTTGCCAATATAGAATGCTGGACAGCATTCACAAAAGGCGATGTAAACTATGGACCGAGTATCACAGTTAATTCTGTGATTAATATAATATTTCCTCCTGTTTAGTTGGAATGACTCACCTACTTTAATCAAATTACAGAAGTTACAAGCACCACATATAGTAGACCCCTTACCTCTAAAAAACTGGGGACCACTGGGTTTATTTTGTAACAGCTCTTTGAGATTTTTCCCTTTTCTAAAAACAATTTTTGGAAATGAACCTAATTTTTCAGATAGATATAAGTCATTGCTAATAAAATGCCAATTTTTAGAAATGACTTCACAAATATGTCTTGAGTCTCCACTAAAAGTAGTTATAAAGCTGGTAGGAAACTTAGCTTTATTAGAGATAATATTTGAAGTTAAATCAGGACAAACTACTTGATTGTGGTCAGTCAATTGAGTACCACTAGCTGAAAGTTCATTATTTTCTGAGTTATCCTTAAATTCATCTAGTAGGGGTTTATAAAACCCTGTAGAACGTTTAAATTCAATTTCTAGAATGATGTCATCAATAAGGGTATCCGGGTACCCTCTGTTAAGGAATTGATTCTTAAGGAAGAGAACTTCATTTTGAAAGGATTGTGATGTATTACACATCTGTACAGCCCTAACCAATTGCCCTTTAACTATTGCATGCTTTTGCTTGAAAGGGTGCGAACTAGTATAGTGAAGTACTGAGTTACAAAAGGTCGGTTTACGAAAAACCGAAGATAAATACTTCTGCCCATCTATGTCCTTCTTAATTTGGACATCCAGATAGTCTATTACCTCAGTTGAAAATTGGTAAGTAAATTTTAAAAAACTAGTGGTTTGATTCATATAAGAAATCAAAGTATTTACTTCCGGGGAGTCGCCATTGAAGAGAATAAAAATATCATCTAGATAATGTGTGTACAAACGAAGCTGGTTCCCAAATATTGGGTTAGAAAGAATAAATTTACTTTCCCAATATGCCATAAAAAGGTTAGCGACACTTGCACCACACGGAGACCCCATGGCTACCCCCTGTTTTTGAAGGTAATGCTGGTTATTAAAAATGAAAAAATTGGAACTCAGTACAAGATCTAACAATTCTGTAACTATCTCAATCTCGTTTGGAATAGCTTGTAGGTCAAGTAACATTAATTCTATCCATTCTATAGCCTCTTGATGAGGAATTGAGGTATATAAATCCACTACATCAATGGTGAGAAAGTTGTTAGAATTCTCAAATGGGGTATTATTAATGTTACTTAAAAAAGACCAAGAGTCTTTGCAGATGGCTGGGATTTTCTTAATATATTTAGTTAAGATTTGATCTATCAATCTAGCACAAGGGTGTGTCATGGACAATCTTCCATCTACCAAGGCTCGCATAGGGGGATTCCCAAGATCTTTATGTATCTTGGGAATTCCAAACATAACTGGCACCCTGGGGGAAGTTATGTCCAAGAAGTTGTACAGGTCTAAATCAATTTTCCCAGTAAGAAACATGTCTCTCAAGTAGCCTCTTATCCTTTTGAAAGCCAAATTCATTTCATTAAGGGAAGACAAGGAGTATGCAGGTGAATCTAATACTACTAACATTTTGTCAATATACATATTGTTGTCAAAAATGACAAGTCCTCCTCCTTTGTCAGGCTTAACTACCCGGATTGGTAAGGTTTTCAAATCCAAAAGAGCTCTCCTTTGTTCCTTCGTGACATTAGTTTGGGAAAGATTAGAGTTAAATCCAGCCATACTGCTAATATGTCTAAAATCGACCTCACAAATAGTCTCAAAAGTACGTAATCCTACATGCAACGGAGGATTAAAGGTACTAGGAAGTTTTAAGGAAGACTTTGTAACATATGTGTTGTTACTAAATAGGAGGTCAAGGTTAAGTTTCCTGACAAAACATTTGAGATCGATGATAGTTTTAGTTAAGTCAAAATGAACACTAGGAACGAAGGTGTTCCCTCTAGACAAAAGTTCAATAAGGTCAGGCTGTAGGTGTACTTGAGAAAAATTGTAAATTTTAAAGTCTCCTTTCAAATTAGTGTGGATGGTAGGTGGTACATCAGTATGACAAGGAGAATCCGTTAGGCCATTCTCGTCAGTGAATGTTAAAACATTCAATTGTTGCGGGTCCTGTTCCTGGTTTGGTAGGTACGAGGAGGAAGTGGCCCTAAAAAACGTTTATTACCGTTGTTACTATGATTATTATTACTCCTTTGGAAATCACCATTATTGGTTCTGTTATTTTTATTATTGTTTGCATTATTCCCTTTAATTCTATTGCTTCTACGGACCTCTTCATGGTTAGAAGTGCCACCCTCTTCAATATTATCATTAGCACCTTCAAGGTCATTAGCCCCAATAGAATCAAAAGCATCTAAAGCATCCAGTCCGGGAATAGTATCACACACTACTGGTTTTTGCAATTTGGGATAAGCTTGATGTTGCTGGTAAGCTGTTCTATCCCTAACCAGCTTCTTTATTTTGTTTTGCTTGAGTTTGACCATTAACCCATCGATACTATTAAATATCCGGTTATAGTCAAACTTATATCTCAAAAAGTCAGCGTCAAGTTTAATTATGTCATCCAGAGAGTTAATTTCTTCAGTAACTTTATTGATGCTTAGGGAGTAATGTTTGATTAACAATTCAAGTAGTTGTAAGCCTTGTTGCTCAAAAAGACCCATAAGTTCCATAAAAAAAGGAGTTGAATCTTGAATAAGGCCCGAAGGAGCAAAAGCACTACGTAGGCCTTTGGGAATAATATGTTCTTTAAGGCACTGCTGAAAATAAGAAACTTCGAGTTGTAGTTTCTTAAGTTTCAGCAGCTTAATGTCAAGTTTCTTTAAGTTTTCCATTATAGCATTAACTGTAATAGATTGATCCAACATACCAGTAGCCGGTAGTTCCGCGCTTGAAGCTCCAGGAAAAGTGAAGGCTTCCATATTGGTTATCCATTCGGAAATGGTCGGAACCCCAATAAGCCTCTGGTCTGCATAATGATGTTGAAATGAACCCTCTCGATTATTCATGGTTAAATCCGTAGTTGTAGCAAGTGGTAGAATAAGAGAAGACCTCTCTGCGACAGTTCTATTAGGAGCAGGAGGTTGCGCATTAGAGATGGAGTCCTCACTACTAAGCGTAAGTGGAGGAAAATCATTGGAATCCAAATTGTAACCACCACTACATGCTACAACACCGGTGTTTGGCTGAACATGCCAGTGATTGCTATTCTCAATAGCATCAATGCGTGTATGTATTAAGTCCATCCTTTGCGAAAGGGACATAAGTAAAGCCCCTATATCAATGTCTTTAGAAGAAGATTTAGTGCTGGCGGTTCCAAAAATATTCGGAGTGCTACGGCTGCTAATACCATCTGAAGCCATGACAAAGAACAACGCACAAACCAAACTTTTAAGGCAGAAAAACACCAACGAAACCAAAACCACGGATCCAAGGTAAAGCAACCAAAGAAGCGAAGCCAAGCACAAACCAGGAGTAACTTGAACACAAATTTATTTTATAAGATAAAGAGCGTTTTCGCTGCTAGCAAGATACAGCAGCTTCCTCAGAAAATACAAAAAGGTAAAAAGCGCTACTATTTTAAGTACCTTAAGGAAGTGTGTAAAAAACATCACTTCCTGTAAAGCGCTAAATAAAAAGGAGAAAGACATAACAAAGTAAAACACAGTCAGCCAAACAACTACAATACATTAAAAATAATCTTTGCCCATAGTATCACCTACCAGAATTATTACATTAAATGCAGGTATACATATTGGAAAATGGGACTAGAAAAAACATCATGTCTAAAATTTGAATATATAAACCTCTACTAGATGAATTTAAGGATAACTCAGAAAATAATGAACTTTTAGCTAGTGGTACTCAATTGACTGACCACAATCAAGTAGTTTGTCCTGATTTAACTTCAAATATTATCTCTAATAAAGCTAAGTTTCCTACCAGCTTTATAACTACTTTTAGTGGAGACTCAAGACATATTTGTGAAGTCATTTCTAAAAATTGGCACTTTATTAGCAATGACTTATATCTATCTGAATAATTAGGTTCATTTCCAAAAATTGTTTTTAGAAAAGGGAAAAATCTCAAAGAGCTGTTACAAAATAAACCCAGTGGTCCCCAGTTTTTTAGAGGTAAGGGGTTTACTATATGTGGTGCTTGTAACTTCTGTAACTTGATTAAAGTAGGTAAGTCATTCCAACTAAACAGGAGGAAATATTATATTAATCATAGAATTAACTGTGATACCCGGTCCATAGTTTACATCGCCTTTTGTGAATGCTGTCCAGCATTCTATATTGGCAAGATGGACCGGAAGTTCCGTCAACTTATCTACCAGCATACCTATGCTATAAGGAACCACAAATTGGAAAATGCTCTTGCAAAACACATCGAAAATTACCCTAAGCATAAATTCAGATTTATGGGTGTAGACCATCTACCAAATAATATTAGAGGAGGACCAGTGCCACTTATACTTGAATTAAAAGAACTTGAATGGCAAATGAAACTAGATGCCTTTAGTAATCCTGGGCTAAATGAGAACTGCAACATTTCTGCAGTCCTCAAAATGAGAAGTTATTCCAGGTGAAAATTGTTGTGTTGTTAGGCAACATTGTTATTAATTATTTATATAATTATTTATGTTAATTTACATACACTTCAATATACTACATTTTATGTTCATATTATTCAATATAGAACATATATTTAGTAGTTTTTATATATATACAAATTTTAGACATGATGTTTTTTCTAGTCCCATTTTCCAATATGTATTACCTGCATTTAATGTGATAATTCTGGTAGGTGATACAATGGGAAAAAATTATTTTTAATGTATTTTAGTTGTTTGGCTGACTGTGTTTTACTTTGTTACGTCTTTCTCCTTTTTATTTAGCGCTTTACAGGAAGTGATGTTTTTTACACACTTCCTTAAGGTACTTAAAATAGTAGCGCTTTTTACCTTTTTGTATTTTCTGAGGAAGCTGCTGTATCTTGCTAGCAGCGAAAACGCTCTTTATCTTATAAAATAAATTTGCGTTCAAGTTACTCCTGGTTTGTGCTTGGCTTCGCTTCTTTGGTTGCTTTACCGTGGATCCGTGGTTTTGGTTTCGTTGGTGTTTTTCTGCCTTAAAAGTGTGGAATATTCTAGAGTACATAGAATGTTGATAAATACTTGCTTGATTTGGTAGAATGTTGATAAATGGTTGTTCAAGTCAGTAGAATGTTGATAAATGCTTGCTGGAGTAGGTAAAATGCTGAGAAATGCTTTCTGGAGTTGTTAGAGTGTTGATAAATGCTGGCTGTTGTTGGTATAATGTAGATAAATGCTTGCTGGGGTCATTAGAATGTTGTACATGCTTGCTGGATTAGGTAGAATGTTGATAAATGCTTACTGGAATATGTATAATGCTGAATAATGCTGGCTGGAATTGGTAGAATGTTGTTATATGATTGCTGGGTTAGTAGAATGTTGATCAATGCTTGCTGCAGCTGCTAGAACATTGATATATGTTTGCTGGAGTCAGTAGAATGTTGAAAATACTTGCTGGAGGTTTTAGAATGTTGATAAATGCTGGCTGGAGTTGTTAGTATGTCGATCAATGCTTACTGGAGTATGTAGAATGTTGATCAATGCTTGCTAGAGTATGTAGAATGCTGGTAAATGCTTGCTGGAATAGGTGAAATGTTGATAAATCAGTGAAGGGATACATAGATTGTTGATAAATGCTTCTAGAGTTGGTAGAGTGTTGATAGATGCTTGCTAAAGTTAGTAGAATGTTGATAAATTCTGGCTAGAGCTGTAAGAATGCTGATATATGCTTGATAGAGTTGGTAGAATGTTGGCAATATTTTAACCACTGCAGCAAGCTTTTGTCAACATTCTCCTGACTTTAGTGTGCATGTATCAACATTCCGCTGACTCCGGCAAGCATTTATCAACATTCTACCAAATCAGCAAGCCTTTATCAACATTCTACCAACTCCAGCATGCATTTATCAACACTCTGTGTACTCCACCAAGCATTTATCAACATTCAGCCAGGTCCAGCAAGCATTTATCAATATTCTACTTACATCAGAAAGCATTTATCATGATTCTATATATTCTAACAAGCATTTCTCAACATTCTACCAACTCCAGCAAGCATTTATCAACATTCCTTGTATTCCACCAAACATTTATCAACATTTTACTGATTCCAGCAAGCATTTATCAACATTCCTTGTATTCCTCCAAACATTTATCAACATTTTACTGATTCCAGCAAGCATTTATCAACATTCTGCAAACTCCATCAACCATTTATCAACATTCTATTAATTCCAACAAGCATTTGTCAACATTCTACCTACATCAGAAAGCATTTATCAAAATTCTACATAATCCAGCAAGCATTTATCAACATTCTATCAGCTTTAGCAAGCTTTTATCAACATCCTATCAACTCTAGCCAGCATTTATCAACATTCTACATAGTCCAGTAAGCATTTATCAACATTCTACCAAATTTTGCAACCATTTATTAACACTCTAGCTTTTATCGACATTCTTTGTTTTTCACCAAGCTAGAATGTTGATAAATGGTTGCTCGGTTCAGTTGAATGTTGATAAATGTTGGTTGGAATTTGTGCAATGTTGCCAAATGCTTGTTGGACTTAGTAGGATGTTGATCAGTGTTTGCTGGGGCTGGTAGAATGTTGATAAATGCTTGCTAAAGTCATTAGAATGTTGAAAATCCATGATGTATTGGGATGAATGTTGATAAATGCTTTCTGGACTATGAAGAATGTTGAGAAATACTGTCTGGAGTTGGTAGAATGTTGTTAAATGATTGCCAGAATTAGTAGAATGTTGATAAATGCTTGCTGGAGTAAGCAGTATGTTGAGAATGCTTGGCAGAGTAGGTGGAATGCTGACAAATCTTGCTGGAGTATGTAGAATGTTGATCAATGCTTGCTAGAGGACATAGAATATTGGTAAGTGCTTGCCGAGGTAGGTAGAATGTTGCTAAATGCTTGGTGGACTATGTAGGATGTTGCTAGATGTTTGCTAGAGTTGGTAGACTGTTGCTAAATGCTTGGTAGATTATGTAGAATGTTGGGAAATGCTTGCTAAACTTGTTAGAATGTTGAGAAATGCTTGCTGGAGTAGGTAGAATGTTGACAAATGCTTACTGAAGTTGTTAGAATCTTGATAAATGCTGGCTGGATTTCATAGCATTTTGATCAGTGCTTGGTAGAGTACGTAGAATGCTGGTAAATATTTTCTGGAGTAGGTAGAATGTTGATGCATGCTGGCTGGAGTACAAAGAATATTGCTAAATGCTTGCTAGATATTGTAGAATGTTGCTAAATACTTGCTGCAGTAAGTAGAATGTCGATAAATTCTGGATGGACTTGTAAGAATGCTGAAAAATGCTTGATAGAGTTGGTAGAATGTTGACAACATTCTAACCACTGCAGCAAGCTTTTGTCAACATTCTACTTACCTTTGTAAGAATTTATCAACATTCTACTGTCTCCAGCAAGCATTTATAAACATTCTACCAAGTCCAGCAAGCATTTATCAGTATTCTACCTACACTAGAAAACATTTATCAACATTCTACGTATTCTAGCAAGCATTTATTAACATTCGACCGAGTCCGGCAAGCATTTATCAATATTCTTCCTACACCAGAAAGTATTTTTCAACATTCTTTGAAGTCCAGCCAGAATTTGTCAACATTATAGGGTCATGGGTTCATAGGTTCATACTAGGCTATCTGCCCTAGGGCATTTATAAGCCTAGCCAGAGTTGTGTGGCTTTCACCACCCCTTAGGTTGAAGAATACTATACCCATTAGTAAATTTTGCAAGCATTTATTAACATTCTACCGACTCCAGCCACCATTTATCAACATTCAAAATAGTCCAGCAAGCATTTATCAAAATTCTATGTATTTCAACAAATATTCATCAGCATTTTAGCTTTTAGGAACATTCTATGTTCTCCAACAAGAATTTATCAACATTTTACCATCTCCAGCAAGCACTTCACAACATTCTGTCTTCTCTAGCAAGCATTGTTATCATTCTACAGACTCCAGCAATAATTTATCAACATTTTAGTGACTCCATCCAGCATTTCTCTACATTCTGCCAACTTCACCAAGCATTTACCAACATTCTGGAGAAAGTAGAATCTTGATAAATGCTTGCCAGAGTTGGTAGAATGTTGATCAATGCTTGCTGGAGTATGTAGAATGATGATCAATGCTTGCTAGAGTACGTAGAATGAATGCTTGCTCGAATAGGTAGAATGTTGTTAAATGCTTGCTGCAGTTAGTAGGACAGTGATTAATTCTGGCCAGATTTGTAGGAATGCTGATAAATGCTTGATAGAGTTGGTGGAACGTTGACAACATTCTAACCACTGTAGCAAGCTTGTGGCTCAGCATTCTACTTACTTTAGTGAGCATTTATTAGATTCTCCTGACTCCAGCTAGCATTTATATACATTTTACCAAACCAGAAAGCATTTATCAACATTCTACCAACTTCAGCATTTATTTATCAACATTCTGTTTACTGTACCAAGCATTTATCAAACATTCTACTAATTCCAGCCAGCATTTATCAACATTCTGCCAACTCCATCAATGATTTATCCACATTCTATTAATTCAAGCAAGAAGTTATCATCATTCAACCAAGTCCAGCAAGCATTTATCAATATTCTACCTGTACCTGAAAGCATTTATCAACATTCTATGTTGTCCAGCAAGCATCTATCAACATTCTACCAAATTTTGCAAGCAGTTATTAACATTCTACCTACTCCAGCAACCATTTATCAACATTCAACATACTCCACCTAGCATTTATCAACATTCTATGTACTTCAGCAACTATTTATCAGAATTCTACTACCTCCCGCAAGCTTTTACCAGGATTCTATGTTCTCCAACCAGCATTTATTAACATTCTGCCATCTCCAGCAAATACTTGTGAACATTCTACCTTCTCCAGCAAGCATTTTCATCATTCTACAGACTCAAGCAAGATTTTATCAACATTCTATTGACTCCATCAAACAGTTATATATATTCTGCCAGTTTCTTAAAGGATTTACCAACATTCTGGAGTATGTAAAATGTTGCTTAATGCTTGCTGGATTTGGTAGAATGTTGATAAATGCCAGTTGGAGTTCATGGAATGTTGTTAAATGCTTGCTGGAGCTTTGAAAATATTGATCATTGCTTGCTAGAGCTGGTATAATGTTGATAAATGCTTGCTAAAGTCAGTAGATTGTTAAAAATGCTTCATGGAGTAGGTTGAATGTTGATAATGCTTTCTGGAGTTGCTAGAATATTGGTAAATGCTGGCTGGAGTTGGTAGAATGTTGATAAATGCTCGCTAGAGTCAGTAGAATGTTGAAATGCTTTCTGGATTACGTAGAATTTTGCTAAATGTTTGCCTTAGCATGTAGAATGTTGTTAAATGTTGGTTGGAATTGGTGGAATGTTGTTAAATGCTTGTTGGAGTTAGCAGAATATTGATCAATGCTTGCTGGAGGTGGTAGAATGTTGATAAATGCTTGCTGGAGTCAGTATAATGTTGCAAATGCTTGTTGGATTAGGTAGAATGTTGATAAATGCTTGCTGCATTATGTACAATGTTGATAAATGCTTGTTGGACTTGATGGGATGTTGTTAAATGTTTGTTGCAGTTAGTTTAATGTTGATCAATGATTGCTGGAGCTGGTAGAATATTAATAATGATTGCTGGAGTCAGGAGAATGCTGCAAATGCTTGCTGGAGTAAGTAGAATGTCGACAAATCTTGCTGTAGTTTTTAGACTGTTGATGAATGCCAGCTGTAGTTGGTAGAATGTCAATCAGTTCTTGCTGGAGTATGTAGAATGTAGATCAATGCTTACTAGAGTACTTAGAATGTTGGTGAATGCTTGCTAGAGTAGGCAGAATGTTGATAAATGGTTGGTGGAGTGCATCGACTGTTGATAAATACTTGCTGCAGTTAATAGAATTTTGATAAATTCTGCCCGTATGTGTAAGAATGTTGATAAATGCTTGATAGAGGTTTTGGACAATATTCTAACTACTGCAGTAACCTCTTTTCAACATCCTACTTAATTTAGTAAGCATTTATCAACATTCTACTGACTCCTGCAAGCAATTATCAATATTCTACGAAACCAGCAAGTGTTTATGAACATTCTTCCAACTCCAGCATGCATTTATCAACATTCTGTGTACTCCACTGAGCATTTATCAACATTCTACTGATTCTATCAAGCATTTATCAACATTCTGCCAACTCCAAAAAGCATTTGTCAACATTCTACTAAATCCAACCAGCATTTAAACATTCAATGAAGTCCAGTAAGCATTTATCAATATTGTACCTACACTAGAAGTAATTCATCAGCATTCTATGTATCCCAGCAAGCATTTATTAACATTCTATCAACTCCAGCCAGCATTTTTCAACATTCTGTCAACTTCAGGAGGCGTTTATCAAAATTCTACCAATTTTATTACCGAGCATTTGTTAACATTCTTTCTACTCCCGCAACCATTTATCAACATTCAACATACTCCAGCAAGCATTTATCAACATTATATGTAGTCCAGCAACTATATATCAGCATTTAGTACCTTCAGCAAGCCTTTATCAACATTCTCTGCTCTCCCAAAGCCTTTATCATCATTCTACCATCTCCAACAGGCACTTGTCAACATTTTACCTATTCCTCCACAAAGCATTTTCAACATTCTACAGCCTCCAGCAAGAATATATTAAGTGACACCATCCAACATTTATCAAAATTCTGCCAACTCCATCAAGCATTTACAAATATTCTAGCATATGTAGAATGTACTGGAGTTGGTAGAATCTTGATAAATGCTTGCTGGCATTGATAGAATGTTGATAAATTCTGGTTGTAATTGGTGGAATGGTGCTCATTGCTTGGTGAAGTTAGGCGAATGTTGACAAATGCTTGTTGAACTTGTTAGAAGGCTGGTAAATACTTGCTGGAGTAAGTAAAATGCTGATAATTGCTTGGTGCCATCCATAGATTGTTGATGAATGCTTGCCAGAGTTGGTAGAATGTCAATAAATGCTTGCTGCAGTTAGTAGAATGTTGATAAATTCTGGCTGGAGTTGTAGGAATGTTGATAAGTACTTGATAGATGTGGTAGAATGTTGACAGCATTCTAACCACTGCAGCAAGTTGGTGAAATCTTGATAAATGCTTGCTGGAGGTGGTAAAATGTTGATAAATGCTGGTTGTAATTGGTGGAATGTTGTTCAATGCTTCATGGAGTTAGTAGAATGTTGACAGATGCTTGTTGAACTTGTTAAAATGTTGATAAATGCTTGCTGGAGTAGGTAGAATGTTGACAAATGTTTGCTGAAGTTGTTAGAATGTTGATAAATGCTGGCTGGAGTTGGTAGAATTTTGATCAGTACTTGCTAGAGTACATATACTGTTCATAAATGCTGGCTGAAAATTGTAGAATGTTGTTAAATGATTGCTGGAGTTAGTACAATGTTGATCAATGCTTGGTGGAGCTGGTAGAATGTTGATAAATGCTTGCAGGAGTCAGTAGAATGTGTAAAATGCTTCCTGGAGTAACTAGAATGTTGGTAAATCCTGCTGGAGTTTTTAGAATGTTGTTAGATTCTAGCTGGAGTTGCTAGAATGTTGATCAATGCTTGCTGGTGTATGTAGAATGTTGATCAATGCTTGCTATAGTATGTAGAATGCTGGGAATGCTTTTTGGTGTAAGTAAAATGTTGATAAATGCTTGGTGCAGTCCACAGATTGTTTATGGATGCTTGCCAAAGTTGGTAGAATGTCGACAAATGCCTGCTGCAGTTAGTAGACTGTTGATAAATTCTGGACGGAGTTGTATGAATGCTAATAAATTCTTGATAGAGGTTGTAGAATGTTGACTACATTCTAACCACAGCAGCAAGCTGTCAACATCCTACTTACTTTAGTAAACATTTAGCAACATTCTACTGACTCCATGAAGCATTTCTTAACATTCCACCAAATCATCAAGCATTTGTCAACATTCTACCAACTCCAGCATACATTTGTCAATATTCTGTGTACTCCACCCAGCATTTATCTGCATTTTACTGATTCCAGCAAGCATTTATCAACATTCTGCCAACTCCATCAAGCATTTATCAACATTCTACCAACTTCAGCAAGCATTTATTAACATTCTATCAACTTCATCCAGCATTTATCAACATTCTGTGTAGTTCAGCAAGCATTTATTAACATTCTACCACATTTTGCCAGTATTTATTAACATTCTACCTACTCCAGCAACCATTTATCAACATCCAACATACTCTAGCAGGCATTTATCAACATTCTGTGCACTACAGCAACTATATATCAGTGTTTTACTACCTCCAGCAAGCTTTTATCAACATTCTATGTTCTCCACCCCAGCATTTATTAACATTCTACCATCTGCAACAAGGACTTGGCAACATTCTACCTTCTCCACCAAGCATTTTCTTCATTCCACAGCCTCCAGCAAGAATTTATCAACATTCTAGTGACTCCATCAAACATTTAGCAAAATTCTTCCGAATTCATCAAGCATTTACCAATATCCTGCCGTATGTAGAATGTTGATAAATGTTTGCTGGAGTTGGAAAATCTTGATAAATGCTTGCTGGAGTCAATAAAGTGTTGATAAATGCTGGTTGTAATTTATGGAATATTGTTCAATGCATGTTGAAGTTAGTAGTATGATGACAAATGCTTGTGGAACTTGTTAGAATGTTGATAAATGCTGGTTGAAGTTGGTAGAATTTTTATCAGTGCTTGCTAGAGTACGTACAATGTTGGTAAGTGATTGCTGGAGTAGGTAGAATGTTGATAAATGCTTGGTGGAGTACGTAGAATGTTGACAAATCCTTGCTGAACTTGTTAGAATGTTGATAAATGCTTGCTGGAGTTGTTAGAATGTTGACAAATGCTGGCTGGAGTTAGTAGAATTTCGATCAGTGCTTGCTAGAGTACTTAAAATGTTGGTAAATGCTTGCTGGAGTAGGGAGAATATTGACAAATGAGAGCTGTAGTACATAGAATGTTGATAAATGCTTTGCTAGAGTTGGTAGAATCTTGCTAAATGCTTGCTGCAGTCAGTAGAAAGTTGATAAATTCTGGCTGGAGATGTAAGAATGCTAATAAATGCTAGCTGGAATTCGTGGAATGTTGACACCATTCTAACCACTGCAGTAAGCTTTTGTCAACATTCTACTTACTTTTGTGAGCATTTATCGACATTCTACTGACTCCAGCAATAATTTATAAACATTCTAGCAAACTAGCAAGCATTTATCAACATTCTACCAACTCCAGCATGCATTTATCAACATTCTGAGTACTGCAGCACGCACTTCCACTAATTCCAGCAAGCATCTGTAATCATTCTGCCATCTCCATCAAGCATTTATCCAAATTCTACTAATTCTAGCAAGCGTTTATCTATATTCAATCAAGTCCATCAAGCATTTATTAGTATTCTACCTCCACCAGAAGGCATTTTTCAACATTCTACATAGTCCATCAAGCTTTTATCAACATACTCAATTCTCTAACAAGCATTTATCAAGATTTCACAATCTCTTTACAAGCACTTGATAACATTCTACCTTCACCAGCAAGCATTTTCATCATTCTACAGACTCCAGCAGAATGTATCAATATTCTAGGGACTCCATCAAACATTTTTCTACATTCTTCCAACTCAATCAAGCATTTACCAACATTCTGGAGTATGTAGAATGTTGATAAATGTTTGCCGAAGTTGGCAGAATGTTGATAACTGGTTGCTTGAGTAAGTAGAGTGTTGATAAATTCTGGTTGGAATTGGTGGAATGTTGTTAAATGCTTCTTGGAGTTTGTAGAATGTTTAGTAATGCTTGCTGGAGCTGGTAGAATGTTAATAAATGCTTGCTAAAGTCATCAAAATGTTGAAAGTGCTTGCTGGAATAGGTAAAATGTTGACAAATGCATTCTGGAGTTGTTAGAATGTTGATAAATGCTAGCTGGAGTTTGTAGAATGTTGATAAAGGGTTGCTGCAGTCAGTAGAATGTTCAAAATGCTTGCTGGATTAGGTAGAATGTTGATAAAGACTTGTTGGAAGCATCTATATCATAACATTGCAAACTGAAAATATCGAATGCTCACAAGGATGACAATGCTGAAACTCAAATTCGGTATGTTGGGGACTGTGCCCCCCACACCCCCTGCTAAATATATATTCCAACTCTGAGATCAAACTACAATGAGGAAAGGACAAATATCCCAATCTTCACTGTACTGGGATCTCAAAAACTGACCCCCGACATTTCGACACTTTCACTGTTATGCCGTTTGACATTTTCACTTTGCGATAATATGATATAGATCATTGCTGGAATATGGGGAATGTTGATAAATGCTGGCTGGAATTGGTGGAATGTTGATAAATGTTTGCTTGAGTCAGTAGAATGTTGATAAATGCTAGTTGGATTTGGTGTAATGTTGTTAAATGCTTGTTAGAGTTGGTAGAATGCTAATCAATGCTTGCTGGAGCTGGTTGAATGTTGATAAATGCTCTCTGGAGACAGTAGAATGTTGAAAATGCTTGCTGGAGTAATTAGAATGTTGGCAAATCTTGCTGAAGTTTATAGACTGTGGATAAATGCTGGCTGAAGTTCATAGAATGCTGATCAATGCTTACTGGGTTATGTAGAACGATGTTCAATGCTTGCTAGAATATGTATAATGCTGGTAAATGCTTGCTGGAGTAGGTAGTTGGTTGAATGTTGATAAATGTTAGATGGAGTCACTAGATCAATTTGATAAATGCTTGCTAGAGTTGGTAGAATGTTGATAAATGCTTACTAGAGTTAGTATAATGTTGATAAATTCTGGCCAGAGTTGTAGGAATAATGATAAATGCTTGATAGAGTTGGTAGAATGTTGACAACATTCTAACCACTGCAGCAAGCTTTTGTCAACATTCTATTTACTTTAGCGAGCATTTATCAACATTCTACTGACTCCAGTAAGCATTTATCAACATTCAATCTTCTCCAGCATTCATTTATCAGCATTCTATGTACTCGATTTTGCATTTATCAATGTTCTACCAATTCCTGCAAGTATTTATCAGCATTCTGACAACTCCATCAATGATTTATCAACATTCTACTAATTCCAGCCAGCCTTTATCAAAATTTAAACAGGTCTAGCAGCATTTAGCAATATTCTATGTATTCCAACTAGCATTTATGAACATTCTATCAACTGCAACAAGCATTTATCAAAATTCTTTCAAGTCCAGCTCGCATTTATCAACATTCTACATAGTCCAGCAAACATTTAACAACATTCTACCAACTTTTTCAAGCATTTGTTAACAATCTGCCTATTCCAGCAACCATTTGTCAACACTCAACATACTCTAGCAGGCATTTATCAATATTCTAGGTACTCCAGCAACTATTTATCAGCATATTGCCATCTCTGGCATGCTTTTATCAACATTCTGTGTTCTCTATCCAGCATGTATCAACATTCTACCATCTCCACCAAGCACTTGTCAACATTCTACTTTTTCCACCAAGCATTTTCAACATTTTACAGACTCCAGCAAGAATTTATCAAATTGATCTAGTGACTCCAGCTAACATTTATCAACATCAGTGGTGGCTGGTGGCTTCAAATCAAAGTGGGGCTACAGGAGACAGCTGTATGGGTGGGAACAATGGTAAGGGGTGTGACTAACTAAAAAGGGGTGGGGCTATGCTCAAAACCACAACTGGAACTTTAATTAAATTGACTGCCCTGGGTACCAAACTATCATTATGAGAGTCAAATCAAGACAAAATGAAGTGTAGAAGAAAAGAGTATTTCAATGCATTGGCTACATGACAGCTTACTTAATATCTAGGTGGAAACAAAAAGGTTGTGAGGCATGAAAAAATAAATTACTTTTTAAATACATTACTGGAATGCCAGTCAAAATCAAGTATAAAAAAACAAGCAGCACTCAACTCAAACCACTTCTCTTCGCACTGCAGTTCTAATTATAATTTATATTCAGCTTTATAAAAGTATCAAGTAACATGCTGAAACTAACAATCTCTGTGATACCCCCACTTGCAAAAATGTTTCTTATCCAAAAAAGACCTGCTGCCTGACAACAACTATCTACTAGTTTCATGGGGAAAACATGATCAAAGTAAAAAATGAACAGCAAACAAGAAACAAGCTCAAGATAAATTGCTTAAAGGATTTTTGTACAGGTTATGGACCACATGTGATAGATTCGCATTCTGTTTAGTTTATGAGTAAAGCCTGCAAAGATGACTGCAAGTCTCCAACAAATGAGCTTCTGAAAATAATGTAATCCTGTCCTTTATTACAAATACTGTCATATGCATTTTAATACCTAAGGATTATACATTATCTAGTTATGTAAGTATTCTCTGCATGGCAACAACAAAAGGGCTTTCAATGTTGATAACTCTTTAACAGTATGCTTATTAAAGCTTACTTGCATCTCACAATCTCAGACAAGCTTACTTGATGGGTCATTAAAGCATTGCTACTTAAACACAGAGGAACAGGGCACTGCGACAGCATGCATTTTCTGAATAAGAAGACGCATAAATAAACAGTATAAAAATATGACAGAAAACCAGAACATTTTGCAAAATCAAGGACAGATGAAAAGGCACTGTCGTACTTGTGTCTACCTTGGATTGGGGAATACTCTGCACACTTATGCTGCATAACTGCTCCCTGCCTTGCTTGGACACATCCAGAATCACTACATGGGGGAGTGTGGTGCAACAAGTATGTCACAATTTGAAATGTCTCTGGCTGATGTTGATGGCTCTGACACATTTGTGATACTTCTTAACCTCAGAGGAAGAAATCTGGACAAAGCCAAAGATACCGGGGGAAGAATGACCCAAAAACAATAGGGACAGATTTTCATATGTTGCTCTCAAAAACATTTGAAAGTTGCCAGAAAAGAAAAAAAGGTTTTGCATTAGCATGTATTTTCTGAAGGCTATGAAATATGAAACTCAAGTGTATGTCATTGTTTGCTGACTTAAGTCCTCAAGGATTTGTTAGAAAACCACAATTTTTTTGAGGAAAATGCCAAAAATATGAGGCAATAAGCTGGACAGTTGAGAGGAAATGGGTTAATGTATTGCAAGACTTTAAAGCTGTCCATTTGCCTTGCACTTTCATACACACTTTGCATTGCTGTAGAAATAATTTCTGGTGAAGATTTGCAGTACCAGTAATGGGCGACTAGGCAAATAATAAATCATTAAATCTTCCAAGATCTCCTCATGATGCAATTAATCCGTAATTTCAGGGATTTCCCATAGTCTGCTCTGGACTTTTTATCCCTCATAAAACATAAATGATGAAACGGTGAGGATTGCAACAACTAAATGCTATCCAATATAATAAACACCTACTGGCACAATTTATTTTTATTCAGCCAACTTTTACGTGCATTTTGTTTTGGGGATTTTGTTCCACATTACTTTTTGGCTTTGTCATCTGATTTAAGCCTGAGAGGACAGAAGAGATGCAGATAGCTGTGCTATGGAAACACTCCCATACTTTACTGGAAACTCACTTGTGCATTACCGTTGTGTACTGGCTGGTAACTCAAAATAAAGTAAAGTGATTCAAGCAGGCAATAAACACAATTAATAATATTGTGTTTCAAATTTGTAACAGTGCACTCTCTAATAGTTTCTTTTACATCGAGCGCATAATCTTTGTTGACAGGCTGTATAGGGTTTTGGCTAAAAAATCCAACTATCTAGTCCACAAAAGCTGATTATCAATAAATAACAGACATGGACAAGCCCTCGAGAAATAATCGTATCAAAATGTCTTATACTGCTGATTTATGTATGTGATTGAAAACGAGTGTACAAGATTTGTGCAATATGTGACACACACACACACACACACACACACACACACACACACACACACACACACACACACACACACACACACACACACATACACTTACACACCTTACCTGAACTCCGTGTTCCATATTCAGTCCGAACTCAGTGTCCCGTGCAAGTATTCAGTCACCCCTCCATAGTAATCCATAATAGTGTTCCGTTAATCCTGCACAAGCTGCAAGCATTCAGTCCCATTCAAACTCCATCCCTCCTCGTGAGAAGACTAAGACTGTTCTGGTTGGTGGTGTAAGGGGACTGGGACTGTTCTGGTTGGTGTGAGAAGACTGGGACTGTTCTGGTTGTTGTGAGAGTGGGTATGGCCTGCAGACAATGCAGTCTGGAGTTCTTCTGGTCTATGCGGTCATCACCGCACAGACTTCTGGTCATCTGCAGGGCAGAGAAGCCTTTCCCCTATCAGGACTGCTAACATAGCAGTCTGGAGGTCTGAAACAAAGCAGTCAGGAGGTCTGAGTTCCGCGACTCACAATTTTTTATTTTTTATTTTTATGTGATTCTTTCTACGGGGATCTTTTATTTTTATTCTTTCTATGGGGATTTGGTCTTTCTACAGGTGGGGGGCTGCAGTCCTGCAGTCCTATAGCACGAGCCGCCCCTGATCAACATTCAACATACTCCATCAAGCATTTACCAATATATTCTAGAATAGGCAGAATGTTAATAAATGCCTGCACAGGTTGGTAGAATGTTGATATATGGGTGCTTGAGTTGGAAGAATGTTGATAAATGCTGTTTAGAATTGGTGGAATGTTAGCAAGTCTTGTTGGAGTTAGCAGAATGTTGATCCATGCTTGCTGGAGCTGGTAGCATGTTGATAAATGTTTGCTAAAGTCAGTAGAATGTTCAAAATGCTTACTAAAGTAGGAAGAATGTTAACAAATGCTTTCAGGAGTTGGTAGAATGTTGATAAATGTTTGCTGGAGTAAGTAGAATGTTGATAAGTGCTGGCTGGGATTGGTAGAATGTTGTAAATTATTGTTGTAGCTAGTAAAAGGTTGATAAATGTTTGCTATAGCTGGGAAATGTTGATAAATGCTTGTTGGAGTCAGTAGAATGTTAAAAATGCTTGCTGGAGTAAGCAGAATGTTGGCCGATTTTGCTGGATTATTTAGAATGTTGATACATACTGGCTGGAGTTGGTAGGATGTTGATCAATGCTTGCTGGAATATGTAGAATGCTGATCAATGTTTGCTAAAGTAGGTAGAATGTTGATACATGCTTGGTGAAGTACATAGAATGTTGATAAATACTTGTTAGAGTTGGTAGAATCTTCTAGCCACTGCAGCAAGCTTTTGTCAACATTCTGCTTATTTGGTGAGCATTTACCAACATTCTACTGACTCCAGGAAGTATTTATCAACATTCTACCAAACCAGCAATACTTTATCCACATTCTACCAACTCCAGCATGCATGTATCAACATTCTATGTACTCCACCAAGCATTTATCAACATCCTACTGACTCCAGTAAGCATTTATCAACATTCTGCCAACTCCATTAAGTATTTATCTACATTCTACTAATTCCAGCAAGCATTTATCAACATTCAACCATGTCCAGCAGGATCTATATTACAAGATCGAATGCTTAGGTGATCGAACACCTAAACATCAAGCTTTAATATCAACAGCAAAAAACAGCGAATGAATGATTTAATGCAGGGAATGATTTCCCTTGGCCGTTCGCTGGATTTTGCCATTTTGTCTACTCTAGAGCAATCTCTGAGTTGGTATATTTAGTTAGGGGGTGTGGGGGGCACAGCTAGTTTGGGTGTAAAGTTATTTTTTTTTCATGGCCGGCAGACATATTTTCCTGTGCCATTCGACGTTTTTGGGTTCGATATTACAAGTTCGAAGTTTAGGTGTTCAATCACCTAAGCATTCGATCTTGTAATATAAACACACACATCCAGTAAGTACAACAGCAATGATTTATTAATATTCAAAATATTCCGGCAAGTATTTATCAACATTCTATGTATTCCAGCACCTATTTATCAGTGTTCTACTACCTCCAGCAAGTTTTACCAACATTCTGTGTTCTCCATCCAGCATTTATCAATATTCTACCATCTTCAACAAGGACTTGTCAACATTCTACCTTCTCCAGCAAGCATTTTCATGATTCTACAGATTCCCCACAAGAATTTATGAACATTCTAGTGACTTCATCAAATATTTATCAACCATCTACCAACCCCATCAAACATTTACCAACATTCTTGTGTACATAGCATGTTGATAAATGCTGCTGTAGTTCGTAAAATGCCGATAACTGGTTGCTTGAGTCAGTTAAATGTTGATAAATGCTGTTTGGAATTTGTGGAATGTTGCTAAATGCTTTTTGTAGTTAATAGAATGGTGATGAGTGCTTGCTGGAGCTGTAGAAAGTTAACTAATGCATTATGTGTTTATTAGAAGGTTGAATGCTGACTGGAGATGGTAGAATGTGTATAAATGCTTGCTGGAGTCAATAGAATGTTGAAAATGCTTGCTGGATTAGGCAGAATTTTGATAAATGCTTGCTGGAGCTGGTAGAAGGCTGATAAATGCTTGATGGAGTCAGTAGAATGATGAAAATTCCTGGAGGAGTAAGAAGAATGTTGAAAAATCTTGATGGAGTTTTTATAATGTTGATAAATGGTGGCTGTAGTTTGTAGAATGTCGATCAATGTTTGCTGGAGTATGTAGAATGTTAATCAGTGCTTGCTAGAGTATGTAGAATGTTGCTAAATGCTTGCTGGAGTAGGTAGAATGTTGATAAATTCTTGGTAGTGTATGGAGAGTAATGATAAGTGCCTAAGTGCCTGCTGGAGTATGTAGAGTTCAAATAAATGCTTGTTAGAGTTGGAAGAATGTTGCTAAATGTTTGCTGCAGTTAGTAGAATGTTGATAAATTCTGGCAGGAGTTGCAAGAAAGGTGATAAATGCTTGTTAAAGTTAGGAGAATTTGACAACATTCTAACCACTGCAGCAAACTTTTGCCAACATTCTGCTTACTTTAGTGAGCATTTATCAAGATTCTATTGACTCCAGCAAGCATTTATCATCAGTCTACCAACTATAGCATGCACTTCCCAACATTCTGAGTACTCCAGCAAGCATTTATCAACATTCTGCCAAATCCATCAAGCATTTATCAACATTCTACTAAATCCTGCAAGCATTTTTCAGTATTCTACATACACTGGAAAGAATTTATCAACATTCTACATATTTCAGCAAGAATGTATCAACATTCTACTAACTTCAGCAAGCATTTATCAATGTTCTATCAAATCCAGCCAGCACTTATCAACATTCTACATAGTCCATCAAGCATTTATCAACATTTTACCAAATTTCACAACCATTTATTAACATTTTACCTACTTCAGCAGCTATTTATCAACATTCGCAGTATTCCAGCAAGCATTTATCAACATTCTATGTACTCCAGCAACTATTTATCAGCATTCTACTACCTAACAACACTTTATCTTCTCCATAAAATATTTATCAAGATTCTATCAACTCCATCAAGCATTTATCAACATTATGGAATATGTAGAATGCTGATAAATGTTTGCTGGAGTTGGTTGAATGCTGATAAATGCTTGCTGGAGTTAGTAGAATGCTGATAAAAGCTGGTTCAGATTTGTATATGCTGTTCAACGCTTTTTGGAGTTAGTATAATGTTGACAAAGGCTTGCTAAACTTGTTGGAATGTTGATAAATGCTAGCTGGAGTAGGGAAAATATTGAAAAATGCTTGCTGAAGTTATTAGAATGTTGATAAATACTGGCTAGGGTTGGTGGAATTTTAATCAGTGCTTAGTAGAGTACGTAGAATGTTGATAAATGCTTGCTGGAGTACATATAATGTAAATAAATGCTTGGTGGAATACATAGAATGTTGCCAAATGCTTGCTGAACTTGTTAGAATGTCCATAAATGCTTGCTAGAGCAGGAATAATGTTGAGAAATGCATGCTGAATTTATTAGAATGTTGATAAATGCTGGCTAGATTTCATAGAATTTCCATCAGTGCTTGATAGAGTATGTAGAATGTTGGCAAATGCTTGCTGGAGAAGATAGAATGTCGATAAATGCTTGGTGGAATATGTAGAATGCTTATAAATGCTTGCTAGATTTGGTAGAATGTTGCTAAATGCTTGCTGCCATTAGTAGAATGTTGATAAATTCTGGCTGGAGTTGTAAGAGTGCTGAAAAATGCTTGATAAAGTTGGTGGAATGTTGGCAACATTCTAACCACTGTAACACACTTTTCTTAACATTCTACTTACTTTAGTGAGCATTTATCAAAATTCTACTGACTCCAGCAAGCATTTATAAAGATTCTACCAAGTCCAGCAATTATTTACCAATATTCTACCTACACCAGAAAGCATATATCAACATTCTGCATAGTCCAGCAAGCATTTATCAACATTCTACCAAATTTTGCAAGCATTTATTAACATTCTACCTACTCCAGCAAGCTTTTGTCAAAATTCTATTTTCCTCTCCCAAGATTTATCAGCATTCTACCATCTCCAACAAGCACTTGTCAACATTCTACCTTCTCCACCAAGCAATTTCAACATTCTAATGCCTCCTGCAAGATTTTATGAACATTCTAGTCACTCAACATTCAACCAAGCCTCACAAGCATTTATCAACATTCTACCTACACCAGAAAGCATATATCAACATTAAACATAATCCAGCAAGCATTTATCAAAATTCTATGCACTCCAGCACCAATTTATCAGCATTCTACTACCTCCAAAAAGCTTTTATCAGCATTCTATGTTCTCCAACTAGAATTTATCAACATTCCACCATCCCCAACAAGTGCTTGTCAACATTCTACCTGCTCAAGCAAGCATTTTTATCATACTACAGACTGCACCAAAAATGTATCAACATTCTAGTGACTCCTTCAAACATTTCTCTACATTCTGCCAACTCTATCAAGCATTTATCAGCATTCCTGAGTATGTAGAATGTTGATAAATGCATGTTGGTAGAATGTTGATAAATAGTTGCTCTAGTGGGTAGAATGTTGATAAATGCTGGTTGGAATTGGTAGAATGTTGTTAAGTGGTTGTTGGAGTTATCAGAATGTTGATCAATGCTTACTGGAGCTGGTAGAATGTTGACAAATGCTTGATAAGGTCATCAGAATGTTGAAAATGTTTCCAGGAGCAGGGAGAATGTTGACAAATGCTTTCAGCATTTGATAAAATGTTGATAAATACTGGATGGAGTTGCTAGAATGTTGATAAATGTCTGCTGTTGTCAGTAGAGTGTTGATAAATGCTTGCTGGAATATGTAAAATGTTGATAAATGTTTGCTGGATTCAGTAGAATGTTGAAAATGCTTTCTAGAGAAGTATAATGTTGCCAAGGCTTGCTGGAGTTTTTAGACTGTTGATAAATGCTAGCTATAGTTGATAGAATGTGGACAAATGCTTACTCGAGTATGTAGAATGTGGAGCAATGCTTGCTAGAGTATGTAGAATGTTGGTAAATGCTTGCTGGAGTAGGTTGAATGTTGATAAATGGTTTGTGGAAATAGATAGTTGATAAACGCTTGCTAGAGTTGGTAGAATGTTGACAATATTTTAACCACTGCAGCAAGCTTTTGTCAACATTCAACTTACTTTAGTGAGCATTTATCAACATTTTATGTATTCCACTGAGCTTTTATCAACATTCTAAAAACACCAGGAAGATTTGCAGCATTCCACTTACTCCAGCAAGCATTTTCAACATTCTACTGACTCCAGCAAACATTTATCAGCATTCTAGCAGCTGCAGCAAGCATTTATCAACACTCTAACTACTCCAGGAAGTATTTCTCAGCATTCTGCCAACTCCATCAAGCATCTATCAACATTATACTAATTCCAGCCAGCCTTTATCAAAATTCAGAGAAGTCCAGTAAGCATTTAGCAATATTCTACCTACACCAGAAAACATGTATTAACATTCTACATATTCCAGCAAGCATTTATCAACATTCTACCCACTCCAGCATGCATTTACCAACATTCTACATACTCTAGCAAGCATTGCTCAATATTCTACATACTCCAGTAAGCATTTGTCAACATTCAACATACTCCAGCAGGCAATTATCAAAAATTTGCATTATCCAGCAACTGCTTATCAGTATTCTACTAGCTCCAACAAGCTTTTATCATCATTCTGTCCTCTCAAACCAGCATTTTTCAACATTCTGCCAACTCCATGAAGCATTTACCAACATTCTGGATTATGTACAATGTTGGTAACTGCTTGCTAGTGCAGGTAGAATGTTGATTAATGGTTGTTTAAGTCTGTAGAATCTTGATAAATTCTTGTTGCAATTGGTGGAATGTTAATTGTTTGTTGGAGTTGGAAAGATGTTCATTGATGCTTGATGGAGCTAGTAGAATGCTGATAAGTCCTTGCTAAAGTCAGTAGAATGTTGGAAATGCTTGCTGGAGTTGGTAGAATGTTGAGAAATGCTTCCTGGAGTTGTTATAATGTTAATAAATGCTGGCTGGAGGTGGTAGAATGTTGTTATATGATTGCTAGAGTTAGTAGAATGTTGTGCAATGCTTGCTGGAGCTGCTAGAATGCTGATAAATATTTGCTGGAGTCAGAAGAATGTTGAAAATGTTTGCTGAAGTAAGTAGAATGCTGGCAAATCTTCCAGGAGCTTTTCAAATGTTGATAAATGCTGGCTAAAGTTGGTAGGAAGTCGATTAATGCTTACTGGAGTATGTAGAACGCTGATCAATGCTTGCCAGAGTATGTAGAATGTTGGTAAATGCTTGCTAAAATAGGTGGAATGTTGAAAAATCCTTGGTCGGGGTACATAGGTTGTTGATAAATGCTTGCTCGAGTTTGGTAGAATGTTGGTAAATGCTTACTGCAGTTAGTAGAATGTTGATAAATTTGGCCAGAATTCTAAAAATGCTGAGAAGTGTTTGATAGAGTTGGTAAAATGTTGACAAGATTTTAACCACTGCAGCAAGCTTTTGTCAACATTCTCCTTACTTTAGTGAGTATGTTTCAACATTGTACTGACTCTAGCAAGCATTTATTAAAATTCTACCACACCAGCAAGTCTTTATCAACATTCTACCAACTCCAGCATGCATTTATCAGCATTTTATGTATTCCAAGCATTTATCAACATTTTTGCTGATTCCCACAAGCATTTATCAACATTCTGCCAACTTCATGAAGCATTCATCAATATTCTACTAATTCCAGCAAGCATATATCAACATTCAATGAGGTTCAGCAAGCATTTATGAATATTCTACCTACACCAGAAAGCATTCATTCTACATATTCTAGCAAGCATTTACCAACATTCTTCCAACTACAGCAAATATTTATCAACATTTTATCAACTCCAGGAAAGATTTTCTATGTACTCCAGCAACTATTTATCAGCATTTTACTACCTCTAGCAAGCTTTTATCAACATTCTATGTTTTTCGCCCTGTATTTATCAACATTTTACCATCTCCAACAAGCACTTGACAACATTCTACTTTCTCCACCAAGGATTTTCAACATTCTACAGACTCCAGTAAGAATTTATCAACATTCTAGTGACTACATCAAAATTTATCAACATTTTACCAATTCCATCAAGAATTTACCAGTATTCTGGAGTACATAGAATGTTGATAAATGTTTGCTTGGTTTGGCAGAATGTTGATAAATGATTGTTTGAGTCATTAGAATATTGAAAAATGCTGGTTGCAATTGGTGGAATGCCATTTATTAATTGTTGGAGTTAGGACAATGTTGATCAATGCTTGATGGAGTTGGTAGAATGTTGATAATGGCTTGCTAAAGTCAGTAGACTGTTGAAAATGTCTTCTGGAGTAGGTAGAATGCTGATAAATGCTTCCTGGAGTAGTTAGAGTGTTGATAAATGCTTGCTACAGCTGCTAGAATGTTGATAAATGTTTGCTGGAGTCAGTAGAATGTTGAAAATGCTTGCTGGAGTAAGTAGAATGCTGCAAATCTTCCTGGAGTTTTTAGAATGTTGATAAATGTTGGCTGGAGTTGTTAGAATGTCGATCAGTCCTTACTGGAGTATGTAACATATTGATCAATGCTTGCTAGAGTATGTAGAATGCTGATAAATGCTTGCTCAAGTAGGTGGAATAGTGATAAATCCTTGATAGGATACATAGGTTGCTGATAAATGCTTGCTAGAGTTGATAGGATGTTGATAAATGCTTGATAGAGTTGGTAAGATTTTAACCACTGCAGCAAGCCTTTGTCAAGTTTCTCCTTACTTTAGTGCACATGTATCAACTTTGCACTGATTCCAGCAAACATTTATCAACATTCTACCAAACCAGCAAGCACTTATCAGCATTCTATCAACTCTATCAAGCATTTATCAACATTTTGCATAGTCAAGCAAGCATTTATCAATATTCTACCAAAATTTGCAAGCATTTATTAACATTCAACCTACTTCAGCAACCATTTGTCAACATTCAAGATACTCCAGCAAGCATTTATCAATATTCTATATAGCCCAGAACTATCTATCGGCTTTTTCCTACTTCCAGCAAGCTTTTATTAACATTCTATGTTTTTCACCCTGAATTTATCAACATTTTACCATCTTCAACAAGCACTTGTCAATGTTCTACTTTCTCCACCAAGGATTTTCAACATTCTAGTGACTCCATCATAACTATCAGCATTCTACTGACTCCATCAAGCATTTACCAGTATTCTGGAGTACATAGAATATTGATAAATACTCGGTTGGGTTGGTAGAATGTTGATAAATGGTTGTTTGAGTCAATAGAATGTTGATAAGTGCTGCTAGTTGGAACTGGCAGAATGCTGTAAAATGCTTGCTGGGGTTAGTAAAATGTTGATCAATGCTTGCTGGACCTGGCAGAATGTTGCTAAATGCTTGGTAAAATCCATAGAATGTTGAAAATGCTTGTTGGAGTAGGTAGAATGTTGACAACTGCTTTCTGGAATTGTTAGAATGTTGATTAATGCTGGCTGGAATTGGTGGAATGTTGATATATACCTGCTGGAGTCAGTAGAATGCTGAAATGCTTGCTGGATTAGGTAGAATGCTCAGGAATGCTTTCTGAAGTTGTTAGAATGTTGATAATTTGTGGCTGGAGTTGGTGGAATGTTGATAAATGCTTGCTGGACTATGCAGAATTTTGATAACTGCAGGCTGAGATTGGTAGAATGTTGTTAAATGATTGTTGGAGATAGTACAATGTTTAGCCATGATTGCTGGAGCTAGTAGAATGTTAATAAATGCTTGTTGGAGTAAATAGAATGTTGGCAAATTGTGCTGGCGTTTTTAGAATGTTGGTAAATGCTGGCTGGAGTTGGTAACACATCTATCAGTGCTTGCTGAAGATATGTAGAATGTTGATCAATGCTTGCTAGAGTATGTAGAATGTTGGTAAATGCTTCCTGCAGTTAGTAGAATGTTGATAAATTCTGGCCGGAGTTGTCAGAATGCTGATAAATGCTTGATTGGTTTGGTAGAATGTTAACCATTCTAAACACTACAGCAAGGTTTTGTCAACAACCTGCTTACTTTAGTGAGCACTTAACAACATTCTACTAACTCCAGGAAGCATTTATCAACATTCTACCAAACCAGCAAGCATTTATCAACATTCTACCAACTCTGACATGCATTTATCAAACTTTTGTATTCCACCAAACATTTATCAACATTTTACTGATTCTAGCAAACATTTATCAACATTCTACCAACTTTAGTAAGCATTTATCAACATCTTGTCAACTCCAGCCAACATTTATCAACATCCTACCAAATTTTGCAACCATTTATTAACATTCTACCTGCACCAGCAACCATTTGTCAACATTCAACATATAGCAGCAGGCATTTACCAAAATTCTATGTACCCCAGCAACAATATTTTAGCATTTTACTACATTCAGCAAGCTTTTACCGACATTCTATACTCTTCATCAAGCATATATCAGTATTTTACCATCGCCAAGCACTTGTCAAAATTCTACTTTCTCCAGCAAGCATTTTCAGCATTGTACAGACTCCAGCAAGAATTTAACAACATTCTAATGAATCCATCAAACATTTATCAACGTTCTACCAACTACATCAAGCATTTACCAACATTCTGGAGTACATAGAATGTTGATAAATGTTGCTGGAGTTGGTAGAAGGTTGATAAATGGTTGCTAGTATTGGTTGAATGCTAATAAATGCTGGTTGGAATTTGTGCAATGTTGTTAAATGTTTGTTGGACTTAGTAGAATGTAGATCAATGTTTGCTGGGGCTAGCAGAATGTTGATAAATGCTTGCTAAAGTCAGTAGAATGTTGAAAATATTTGCTGGAGTAGGTAGAATGTACACTTAATGCTTGCTGGACTATGAAAAATGCTGATAAATGCTTACTGGAATATGTAGAATGTTGTTAAATGATTGCTGGCATTAATAGAATGTTCATCAATACTTGCTGGAGATGGCAGAAGGTTAATAAATGCTTGCTGGAGTCAGTAGTATATTGAAAATGCTTGCTAGACTAAGTGGGATGTTGACAAGTCTTGCTGGAGTATGTAGAATGTTGATGAATGCTTGCCAGAGTATGTAGAATGTTGGTAAGTGTTTGCTGACATAGGTAGAATGTTGTTAAATGCTTGGTGGACTACATTGATTATTGATAAATGCTTGCTAGAGTTGCTAGAATGTTGCTCACTACATGCTGCTGTTAGTAGAATGTTAATAAATTCTGGCAAGAGTTGTAAGAAAGCTGATAAATGGTTAATATAGTTGCTAGAATGTTGACAGCATTCTAATGACTGCAGCAAGCTTTTGTCAGTATTTTACTTACTTTAGTGAGCATTTATCAACATTATTCTGACTCCAGGAAGCATTTCCCAACATTCCACCTAACCAGCAAGCATTTATCAATATTCTAGCTACACCAGAAATCAATCAACATTTTACATAGTACAACACGCATGCTCAATATTCTTCCAAATTTTGCAATCATTTATCAACATTCAACATACTCCATCAATGATTTATCAATATTCTATGTACTCCAGCAACTATTTATCAGAATTCTACTACCTCCAGCAAGTTTTTATCAACATTCTATGTTCTCCAACCAGCATTTATCAATATTCTACCATTTCCAACAAGAACTTGTCAACATTCTAACTTTTCTATCAAGCATGTTCATCATTCTACAGACTCCAGCAAGAATGTATCTACATTCTAGTGACACCATCAAACATTTATCAACCCTCTTCCATCTCCATCAAGCACTCACCAACATACTGGTTTACATAGAATATTGATAGATCCTTGCTGGAGTTGGTAGAATATTGACAAATGGTTGCTTAAGTCGGTTGAATGTTGATAATTGCTGGTTGGAATTGGTGTAGTGCTGTTAAATGTTTGTTGGAGTTAGTAGCACATTGATCAATGCTTGGAGGAGCTGGTAGAATGTTGATAAATGCTAGCTAAAGTCAGCACAGTGTGGGAAATGCTTGTTGCAGTAGGTAGGATGTTGACAAATGCTTTCTGGAGTTGTTAGAATGTTGATACATGCTGACTGGAGTTCATAAAATGTTAATAAATTCTAGCTGGAATCAGTAGAATGTTGAAAATGCTTACTAGATTAGGTAGAATGTTGAGGAATGCATGCTGAATTATGTGGAATGTTGATAAATGCTAGCTTTATTGGTATAATGTTGTTAAATGACTGCTGCAATTAGAATGTTGATAAATGCTTGCTGGAGTAGAAGGTTGATACATGCTTGCTGGAGTTAGTAGAATGTTGAAAATGGTTACTGGAGTAAGTATAATATTGGAAAGTCTTGCTGGAGTTTTTAGAATGTTGATAAATGTTGGCTAGAGTTGCAGAATGTAGATCAATGCTTGCTAGAGTACGTAGAATGCTGGTAAATACTTGCTAAAGTAGGAAGAATGCTGATAAATGCTTGGTGGAGTATAGCGAATGTAGGTAAGTGCTTACTGGAGAAACTAGATTGTCAAAAAATGCTTGCTAGAGCTGGTAGAATATTGCTAAATATGGATCTAGGACTATTGAATGAAAGTTCAATAGTCCAAATCCACAATCACCGAACACACTTTAATGAAAGCACTTTCATCGAAAAAGCGCTTTCGTTAAAGTGCGCTAAAACCCCCCAATAAATCTACTTTTATGCAGGGGAGCCCCCCACACCCCCCTACTTTAATATTCTCACTCCAAGATCGCACTACAGTGAAGAAAAGGGAATATTCCCTTATCCACACCGTAGTACAATCTCCACAACAGTCATTCCCCCACGACTCCCTCTTGCTGCAGGCATACTTCAGCGAAAGTGCTTTTTCGGTAAGAAGCACTTTCGCGGAAGTATGCCCAGCCGTTTGTGCTTTGGTAACTAATTCCTTCGGTAATTAGTACCGATCCCCTAAATATATGCTGCAGTTAGTAGCATGTGGATAAATTCTGGCAGGCGTTGTAAGAAAGCTGATAAATGCTTGATAGAGTTGATAGAATGTTGATAACATTTTAACCACTAAACCAAGCTTTTGTAGACATTCTGCCTACTTTAGTGAGCATTTATCAACATTCTACTGACTCCAGCAAGCATTTATCATCATTCTACCAACTGCAGCATGTTATCAACATTCTGTGTATTCCAGCAAGTATTTATCAATTTTCTACTTGATCCAGCAAGCATTTATTAACATTCTGCCAACTCCAACAAACATTTATCAACATTCTACTAATTCCAGCAAGCATTTATCAATATTATGGCTACACCAGAAAGGATTTTTCAACATTCTATAGCGTCCACCAAGCATTTATCAACATTCTACTAAATTTTGCAAACATTTAACATTCTACCCACTCCAGAAACTATTTATCAACATTCTACTGACTCCAGCAAGCATTTATCATCATTCTACCAACTGCAGCATGTTATCAACATTCTGTGTATTCCAGCAAGTATTTATCAACTTTCTACTTGATCCAGCAAGCATTTATTAACATTCTACCATCTCCAACAAACATTTCAACATTCCACAGATTCCAGCAGGAAATTACCAACATTTACTGACTTGAAACATTTATCAACATTCTACCAACTCCATCAAGCATTTATCAACATTCTGGAGTACATATAATGTTTATAAATGCTTGCTGAAGTTGGTACAATGTTGATAAATGCTTACTGGAGTTGGTAGAATGTTGATAAATGCTGGTTGGAATTGGAGGAATGTTATTCAATGCTTGTTTTAGTTAGTGGAATGTTGACATATGCTTGCTAAACTTGGTAGAATGTTGATAAATGCTGTCTGGAGTTGACAAAATTTCAGTCACTGCTTGGTAAAGTACATAGAATGCTGGTAAATGCTTGCTGGAATACTTAGAATGTTAATAAATGTTTGGTGGAGTACTTAGAATGCTGGTAAATGCCTGCTGAATGTGTTAGAATGTTGATAAATGTTTGCTGAAGTATTTAAAATGCTGATAAATTCTGGCTGGATTTCCTAGTATTTTGATCAGTGTTTGGCAGACTTAGAATGTTGGTAAACCTTTGCTGGAGTAGGTAGAATGTTGATACATGCTGGCAGGAGTACATAGAATATTGCTAAATGCTTGTTAGATTTGGTAGAATGTTGCTTAATGCTTGCTGCAGTAAGTAGAATATTGATAAATTCTGGCAGGAGTTGTAAGAATGCTGAAAAATGCTTGATAGAGTTGGTGGAATGTTGACAACATTCTAAACACTGCAGAAAGCTTTTGTCAACATTCTACTTACCTTAGTGAGTATTTATCATCATGCTACTGACTCCAGCAAGCATTTATAAACATTCTACCAAGTCCAGCAAGCATTTATCAATATTCTACCTACACCAGAAAGCATTCATCAACATTCTATGTATTCCAGCAAGTATTTATTAACATTCAACCAAGTCCGCCAAGCATTTATCAATATCCATACTACACCAGAAAGCATTTTTCAAAATTCTTCATAATCCAGCAAGCATTTACCAGCATTCTACTGACTCTACGAAGCACTTATCAACATTCTACCCAACCGGCAATCTTTTAATATTCTACCAACTCCAGCATGCATTTATCAACATTCTATGTACTCCACCAAGCAGTTATCAACATTAGCAAATATTTATCAATATACAATCAAGTCCAGCAAACATTTATCAGTATTCTTCCTATATTAGAAACTATTTTTTCAACATTCTACATAGTCCAGTAAGCACTTATCAATATTCTACCAACTTTTGTAAACATTTATTAACATTCTCCCTACTCTAGCAATCCTTTATCAACATTCAACATACTCCAGAAACCATTTATGAACATTTTATGTACTGCAATAAGTATTTATCAGCATTGTACTACCTCAAGCAACTTTTATCAGTATACTACGTACCCCAGCTCACATTCATCAATATGTTACCATCTCCAAGAAGGACTTATCAAAAGTCTACATTCTCCAGTAAGCATTTTCATTATTCTACAGACTCCAGCAACCTTTGCTGAAGTAGGTAGAATGTTGATACATGCTGACTCGAGTACACAGAATATTGCTAAATGCTTGCTAGATTTGGTAGAATGTTGCTTAATGCTTGCTGCAGTATGAATATTGTTGATAAATTCTGGCAGGAGTTGTAAGAATGCTGAAAAATGCTTGATAGTGTTGGTGGAATGTTGACAACATTCTAACCACTGCAGAACTTGTTTGTCAACATTCTACTTACCTTAGTGAGCATTTATCGACATGCTACTGACTCCAGGAAGCATTTATAAACATTCTACCAAGTCCAGTAAGCATTTATCAATATTCTACCTACACCAGAAAGCATTCATCAACATTCTGTGTATTCCAAAAACCAATAATGTTAACTGAATAACTCAGAAAAATATAAAATAAAACTTGGTGATTAAACCAAACAACAAGATAATTCAGTAAGCATTTTTGTCTCTTGACATTGAGACTTCATCAGACTGAATTAAATATAACCAATATTTCATTTAAATACTTTAACATTATGTCACATGGCTTTAGAGGTTGAATGCCTTAACCCCTTCCTTCTCAGGTATGCCACAAAATCTTCTCTGCTGTTTAGAGCTGGAGGATAACATGCATTTAATCTAACCTGCCATGAGTATTCCAGCCATCCAAGTTCTTCTTCAGCATTAAATAATGTTTCGAAACCAGTGATGGCACCCAAAACTATACATTTAAAATCTACTATACAATCTCCCATTTTATAATGTTTACCTAAAGCATTAGTATCATTGCCAGTTTCCACTGCTCTTTTGTGTTCATATATCCTTTTGTATAATTCCCTAATTGTGTGTCCTACATAAAATGCCCCACAAGACTCGCAAATGATTAAATACACAACATATTTTAATTTGCATGTATAGGTGGTGTTGATGTTAATTTTTAAGTTATTTACAGTAATTTCACTGATTCCCTCATATATTAAGTCACAAATATTACATGAAAATATTACTTCCACTGATGTTTTATGGTCTAACATTGAGCTGATTTTGAAAAACATTTTTAAAAATCTTTCCTTTTTTGTACACAAACTTAGGACCCTCTCCTACTATTTTGAAAACCTCTTCATTGCTCTTCAATATTTTCCAGTTGGTGTTAATAATTTGTTTGATTGCCTCCAAATCAACACTATTGGAAATTTGCATAGCAGTTCTGTAGTCTTTGGTGGCAGTTCTCCTACAAGGTACACTGGCAGTTTTCCTAATTTCAATGATCTCATCAAATCTATTCATCACCAATTCCTTGGAATAACCTCTGGCTAAAAACTTACAGCATAAATTTTCACTTTCTATGGAAAAATCTGCATCATCCATAGTTAGTTGATGGACCCTCATTAACTGAGCTTTTACAATATTTTCTTTTGTATGCTTAGGATGCATACTGGAAAAAATGCAAATATGCATTGTTCTGCATATTCTTTTTATTTATTTTGGTTAACAACTTCCCTTTGTCCTTGTACACTGTTACATCCAAATAGGAAATGCTGTTATTGTCACATACTGATGTAAACGGTAAGTATGTACAGACCCCATTGATGCAAGTTATAAAAGCTCTGAGAGACTCAGTACTCCCTCTCCATACAACAAAAAGATCAATAAAATGTTTGTAACAGACAATGTTGTTTTTAAATTGGTCAACATAAATATAAATTTTTTCCCAACCATTCATGAAAATGTTGGCATAACTGTGTGCCATCGCTGCACCCATTGCCGCCCCATTTTTCTGATGGTAAATATCATCCTTAAACTTAAAGTAATTATAACTCAAAATGATGTCTAACATTTCCATTAGTAAACTGATCGTGTTATTGGAAAAAAGTCCTGAAGCTAAAAGCTCCAACCTAACTACTTCCATTCCCTCATCATTGGGAATTACTGTATATAATGATTTGATATCCAAGGTGTCCATTAAATCAGAATCTAAAATGATGACTTCTTTTAAGGTGTTAATAAAAATCAAAGGTGTCTCTAATATATGAATTACTTTTCACTGCCACTTTTTTGTAAATGCTTGTCAACAAAAATAGAGATAACCTCTGTCTTGGTGCCCTCACTGGCCACAATGGGTCTCAGCGGTGGAGCATCCAAATTTTTGTGGATCTTGGCAAGACGAAAAATCCTACTAAATTTGTGTGACACATTGTTAATATACTTCTTAATCTCATCTGTTATCCTACCAGTATAGTACCATTCTTCTATCATAGCATCTATGAAACTATAAGATTTTTTGACTTTGTTGAAGGTCATCTTTTCATAATAGCTCTCATCAGCCAACATATAATACATTTTATTTTCATAATCAACTCTATCACAAACTACTAAGGCATTATCCTTGTCTGCTTTGCTAATTAGCAGCTTGTCATCATTAACCAAATCATAAAACAGCTTGCATTCAACAGTCATGTTATGATATTTAAAGGGCCTCTCATTGTCCAACAATTCAATAATTTGCAACTCAATCATAGTGAGAAAAATCTCCAGTTCTCTTCTGAAAGGAGGGTTATAAATACTAGGTTTGCTGAACATATTGCAAGCATTATTATCACTGTTTTTGAACAATAACTTAAAATTCAATTTCCTAATAAAATCTCTCAAATCATTAATAACATCACATTTGTTCGCTCTTCTGGACGGGACAAACTTCCAGCCCTTGCTCAAAATGCCACAAGCAGTGGCATCTGAAAGTTTAGATGACAAATTAACAATTTTGAAAATACAGACATCAACAGTACCTGAGGAAAAAAAATCACTTCTTCCATTTCTTCCAAGGTTTCTTTTGGTGCAACTTGTTGAAGCTCCCCGGGTTTGTAGCTGTTACTTCCGCCCAAGTCCACTGGCCATTCGGCCCCTTTTGATAGACCTGTACATTCTGCACTGGTTGGCCTAAATTCAAATTTTCAATTGTTGTTAAATGCTTGGAGTAAGCAGAAGTTTGATCAGTGCTTGCTGGAGCTTGTAGAATGTTGATAAATACTTGCTGAAGTCAGCAGAATGTTTTAAAATGCTTGCTGGAGTAGGTAGAGTGTTGACAAATGTTTTCTGGAGTTGTTAGAGGTTCATAAATGCTGGCTGAAGTTGGTAGGATGTTAATAAATGCTGGTTGGAATTGGTGGAATGTTGTTAAATGCTTGTTGGAGTTAGTATAATGTCGATCAATGCTTGGTGGAGCTGGTAGAATGTTGATACTTGCTTGCTGGAATCAGTAGAATGCTGAAAATGATTTCTGGAGTAAGTAGAATGTTGGCAAATCCTGCTGGACTTTTTAGAGTGTTGATAAATGCTGTCTGGAGTTAGTAGAAAGTCTATTAATGTTTGCTGGAGTACACAGACCATTAATAAATGCTTGCTAGAATTCATAAAATGTTTGCAACATTCTAACCACTACTACAAGCTTTTCTCAACATTCTGCATACATTAGTGAGCATTTATCAACATTCTACTGACTCCAGCAAGCATTTAGCAACATTGTACCAAACTAGCAAGTTTTTATTAACATTCTGCTAACTCCCACATGCATACATTCTATGTAGTCCACAGAGCATTTTTCAATATTCTACTGATTCCTGCAAGCATTTATCAGCATTCTGCCAACTCCATCAAGAATGTATCAACATTCAACTAATTCCAGCCTGCCTTTATCAAAATTCAAACAAGTTCAGCAATGATTTATCAAAATTCTACTTACACCAGGAATCATTTACCAACATTCTACATATTCCAGTGAGCATTTATCATCATTCTACCAACTCTAGCCACCATTTATCAACATTTTAACAATTCCAGAAAGTATTTGTTAACATTCTACCTACTCCAGTAAGCATTTTGAACATTCTACTAACTTCAGCAAGCACTTATCAACTTTCTACCAAATTTTGAACCATTTATTAACATTGTACTTATTACGGTGACCATTTGTCAATATTCAACATACTTTAGCTGGGATTTATCAACATTCTATGTACTCCAACAAATATTTCTTAGCATTTTACTATGTCTGGCAAGCTTTTGTCAACATTCTATATTCTCCACCCAGCATTTATTAACATTCTACCATCTCCAGCAAGTACTTGTCAACATTCTACTTTCTCCAGCATGCATTTTCAACAATCTACAGACTCCAGCAAGAATTTATCTGCATTCTAGTGACTCCATCTAACATTTATCAACATTTAACCAACTCAATCAAGCATTTAAAAATATTCTGGGGTATACTGAATCTTGATAAATGCTTGCTGGGGTTAGTAGATTGTTGATATGTTGTGTTTGAGTTGGAAGAATGTTGATCAATGCTGTTTGGAATTGGTGTAATATTGGTAAATCTTGGAGTTAGTAGAATGTTGATGAATACTTGCTGGATCTGGTAGCATGTTGATAAATGCTTGCTAAAGTTAGTAGAATGTTCAAACTGCTTACTGAAGTAGGTAGAATATTGACAAATGTCTTCTGCATTTGTTGGAATGTTGACAAATGGTGGCTAGAGTTGATAGAATGTTGACAAATGCTTGCTGGAGTAAGTAGAATGTTGATAAATGCTGGCTGGGATTGGTAGACCGGTGTTAAATGATTGTTGTAGTTAGTAGAAGTTTGACAATGCTTGCTGGAGCTGGTAGAATATTGATAAATGTTTAGTGGAGTCAGGAGAATGTTGAAAATACTCGATGGAGAAAATAAAATGTTGGCAAATCTTGCTGCAGTTTTTACAATGTTGGTAAATGGTGGCTGGAGTTGGTAGAATGTTAATAAATTCTTGCTGGAGTAAGTAGAATGTTGGCTGGGATTGGTAGAAGTTGTTAAATGATTGTTGTCAATACTTGCTGGTAGAATGTTGATAAATGTTTGCTGGAGTCAGGAGAATGTTGAAAATGCCTGCAGGAGTCAGTAGAATGTTGGCAAATCTTGTTAAAGGTTTTAGAATGTTGATAAAAGCTGGCTGGAATTGGTAGAATGTCGATCAATGCTTGCTGCAGTATGTACAACATTGCTAAATGCTTGCTACAATTAGTAGAATATTGATAAATGTTGGCCATAGTTTTAAGAATACTGATAAATGTTTAATAGAGTTGGTAGAATGTTGACACCATTCTACCCACTGCAGCAAGCTTTAGTCAACATTCTGCTGTCTTTAGTGATCATTTACCAACATTCTACTGACTGCATTTATCTTCATTCTACCAAACTGGAAATTGTTTATTAACATTATAAGAACCCCAGCATGTATTTACCAACATTCTACCAATTCTAGCAAGCATTTATCAGTATTTTACCTATACCAGAAACCATTTTTCAACATTTTACATAGTCCAGTAAGCATTTATCACCATTCTACCAAATTTTGCAAGCATTTATTAGCATTCTACTTACTTCAGCAATAATGTATCAACATTCAGCATACTCCAGCAAACATTTATCAACATTATATGTACTCTAGTAACTATTTATCAGCATTCTACTACCTCAAGCATGTTTTATTAACATTCTATGTACTTCAACCAGCATTTATCAATATTCTAACATTTCCAAGAAGGAATTGCCAACATTCTACCTTCTCCAGCAAGTATTTTCATAATTCTACAGACTCCTGGAAAAATTTATCAACATTTTACTGACTTCATCAAACATTTATCAATATTTTGCCATGTCCCTCATGTATTTCCCAACATTCTTGAGTGTGTAGAATGTTGATAATGCTTGTTGGAGTTGGTTGAATGTTGATAAATGGTTGCACAAGTCAGTTGAATGTTGATAAATTCTAGTTGGTATTCATAGAATCTTGCTAAATCCTTGTTGGAGTTAGTAAAATGTTGATCAATGGTTGCTGGAGCTGGTAAGATGGTGATAAATGCTTATTAAAGTCAGTGGAATGTTGAAATGCTTGCTGGTGTAGGTACAATTTTGGAAAATGGTTTCTGGCATTGTTATGATGTTGAAAATTGCTGACTGGAGTCAATAGAATGATGAAAATGCTTGCAGAATTAGGTAGCATGTTGATAAATGCTTGCTGGACTATGTAGAATGTTGCTAAATACTGCCTGAAATTTGTAGAATGTTGAAAATGCTTGCTGAAGTAGGTCAAATGTTGCCAAATCTTGCTGCAGTGTTTAGAATGTTGATAAATGCTGGCTAGAGTTGGTAGAATGTTGGTTAATGCTTTCTGCAGTATGTACAATGTTGATCGATGCTTGCTGGAGCTGGTAGGAGTTTGATAAATGCTGGTTAAATTTCAGTAAAATGATTTCTGGAGTTGTTACTATGTTGAAAATTGCTGGCTGGAGTCAATAGAATGATGAAAATGTTTGCAGGATTAGGCAGAATGTGGATAAATGCTTGCTGGAGTAAGAATGTTGGCTAATCTTGCTGCAGTTTTTAGAATGCTGGCTGGAGTTGGTAGAATGTTGATCAATTCTAACTGCAATATGTAAATGCTTGGTAGAGTTGGTAGAATGTTACTAAATGATTGCTACAGTTGGCAGAATGTTGATAAATGCTGGATGGAGTTGTAAGAATACTGATAAATGTTTGATAGAGCTGGTAGAATGTTGACACCATTCTAACCACTGCAGCAAGCTTTTGTCAACATTCTGCTTTCTTTAGTGATCATTTACCAGCATTCTACTGACTCCAGGAAGCATTTATCAACATTATACCAAACTGGCAATTGTTTATCAGCATTCTACCAACTTTAGCATGTATTTATCAGCATTTTATGTACTTTACCAAGTTATCAACATTCTACTAACTCCAGCATGCATCTATGAATATTCTTCCAACTCCATCAAGCATTTATCAACATTCTACTAATTCTTGCAAGCATTTGTCAACATACAAACAAGTCCAGCAAGCATTTACCACTATTCTACTTATACCAGAAACCATTTTTCAAGATTCTATATAGTCCAGTAAGAATTTATCAGCATTCTAACAAATTTCTCAAGCATTTATTAACATTCTACATACTTCAGCAATCATTTATCAACATTCAACATACTCCAGCAGCCATTTATCAACATTCTATGTACTCTGGTAACTATTTATCAGCATTCTACTACCTCAGCCAAGTTTTATCAACATTCTATGTACTCCAACCAGTTTACCTTCATTATGTTGAAAGTAAGTTGTATGATGCACCAAAGTGCAAAAGTACAACTTCAAGTTTTGGGGAATGTTGCCTGCAAATGTTGCCAGTTCCAATGAGTGAATGCACTTTGGCACATTCACTCATTTGAATTTGGCATTTCAGGTGCAAAGCACACTATAGAGGGGATCAGGAAATGCACCTTTTCTCTCACTGTAGTGCTATCTTGGAGTTTGAATATTAAAGTAGCAGGGGGTATGGGGGATGCAGGGGTCCTTGCCCCCCTGCATAATGATGTTTGGAGATATTCGGAAATGTCTCCTAACTTTCACTGTTGTGGTGCAGTCCAAAAGTAGATGAATCTGGTTTTCCAGGAAACCACTTTCTACATTTTGATTCAGACATATGTTGAATTTCGTGATTTAAAGTCGCACAGTGATCACACAAATCACTTTCAACATAATGAAGGTAAACCAGTCCAACCAGCATTTATCAATATCTTACCATCTCCAAGAAGGACTTGTCAACATTCTACATTCTCCAGCAAGCATTTTCGTCATTCTACAGATTCCAGCAACAATTTATCAACATTCTAGTTACTTCATCAATCATTTATCAATATTCTGTCAAGTCCATCAAACATTTACCAAAATTCTTGGGTAAGTTGATCGTTGATAAATGCTTGCTAGAGTTGATAAATGGTTGCTTGAATCAGTTGAATGTTAATAAATTCTTGTTGGAATTCATGGAATGTTACTAAATCCTTGTTGGAGTTAGAAGAATGTTGATCAATGCTTTCTGGAGTTGTTACTATGTTGAAAAATGCTTGCTGGAGTCAATAGAATGAAGAAAATGCTTGCAGGATTAGGTAGAATGTTGATAAGGGCTTGCTGGACTATCTAGAATGTTGAGAAATACTGGATGTAATGTGTAGAATGTTCCTAAATTATTGCTGAAGTCAGTAGAATGTTGATCAATGATTGCTGGAGCTGGTAGAAGGCTGATAAATGCTTACTGAAAGAGGTAGAAAATTGAAAACGCTTGCTGTAGTAAGTAGGATTTTGGAAAATCTTGAAGGAATTTTTAGAGTGTTGATAAATGCTGGTTGAAGTTAGTAGAATGTCGATCAATGCTTGCTGGAGTATGTAAAATATTGATCAATGCTTACTAGAGTACATAGAATGTTGGAAAATGCTTGCTGAAGTAGGATGAATGTTGATAAGTGCTTTGTGGAGTATGTAGAATGTTGATAAATACTTGCTAGACTTGATATAATGTTGCTAAATGCTGGCTGCAGTTATACAGAATGTTTATAAATTCTGGCAAGAGTTGTAAGAATGCTGATAAATGTTTGATAGAATTGGTAGAATGTTGACAGCATTCTAACCACTGCAGCAAGCTTTTGTCAACATTGTCCTTTAGTTAGCATTTATCAGCATTCTACAGACTCCAGGAAGCATTTATCAAACTTCAACCAAACCAGTGAGTTTTTATCAACATTCTACCAACTCCAGCATGCATTTATCAACATTCTTTGTACTCCACCAAGCATTTATTAACATTTGTTCTTATTGTAGCAAGCATTTATTAACATTCTGCCAACTCCATCAAGCATTTAACAAAATTCTACTAATTCCAGCAAGTATTTGTCAACATTTAACCAAGTCAACAAGCATTTATCAACATTCTACTTAGTACAGCAAACATTTTGAACATTCAACCAAACATCACAACCATTTATTAACATTCTATCTACTCCAGCAACCATTTATCAACATGTACCCTACTCCAGCAAGCATTTATCAAAATTCTATGCACTCCACAAACTATTTATCAGCATTCTACTAACTTCAGCAAGTTTTATCAGCATTCTGTGTTCTCCAACCAGCAAACATCAATACTCTACTATCTCCAACAAGGAATTGTCAACATTCTACTTCTCCAGCAAGCATTTTTATCATTCTAGAGACTCTAACAATAATTTATCAACAGTCTAGTGACTCCATCAAACATCTATCAACATTCTACCAACTTAGTCAAGCATTTACCAGCATTCTGGTTAATGGAGAATGTTGATAAATGGCTGCTTGAGTCTGTTGAATGTTGATAAATGCTGGTTGGAATTGGTGGAATGTTGTTAAGTGCTTGCTAGAGTTAGTAGAATGTTGATCAGTGCTTGGTGGAGTTGGTATAATGTTGATAAATGTTTGCTGGAGTAGGTATAATGTTGACAAATGATTTATTGAGTTGTTAGAATGGTGATAAATACTGGCTGGAGTTGGTAGAATGTTGATAAATGCTTGTTGGAGTAATTAGAATGTTGATAAATGCTGGCTGAGACTGGTGGAATTTTGTTAAATGATTGTTGGAGTTAGTAGAATGTTGATCAATGTTTGCTAGAACTTGTAAAGGGCTGATAAATGCTTGCTTGAGTCAATAGAATATTAAAAATGCTTTCTGGACTAAGTAGAATGTTGGCAAATCTTGATGGAGTTCTTAAAATGTTGATAAATGATTGCTGGAGTTGGAAGAATGTTGATCAGTGCTTGCAGGGAAATGTAGAATGTTTATCAATGCTTACTAGAGTATGTAGAATGTGGGTAAATCCTTGGTGGTGCTGGTAGAATGTTGATAAATGCTTGATGAAGTATGTATAATGTTGACAAATATTTTCTGGAGTTGTTGGAATGTTGATAAATGCTGGCTGAAGGTGATAGAATGTTGATAAATGCTTCCTAGATTTGGAAAAATGTTGATCAGTGCCTGCAGGAGTATGTAGAATGCTGATCAGTGCTTGCTAGAGTATGTAGACTGTGGGAAATTGTTCGGTAGAGTTGTTGGAATGTTGATAAATGCTGACTGGAGAACATAGAATGTTAATAAATGCTTTCTGGAGTCAGTAGAGTGTTGAAAATGCTTGCTGAAATAGGTAGAATCTTGATTAATGTTTGCTGAACTATACAGAATGTTGATAAATGCTTGGTGGACTATGTAGAGTGTTGATAAATACTGTCTGGACTTAGTAGAATGTTGTTAAATGATTGCTGGAGTTTGAATGATGAACAATGCTTGCTGGACTCAGTAGAGTGTTGATCAATGCTTGCTAGAGTATGTAGAATGTTAGTAAATGCTTGCTGGAGTAGGTAAAATGTTGATAAATGCTTGACGGAGTAAGGAGAATGTTGGCAACTGCTTGCTGGGGTATCTAGAGTGTCAATAAATGCTTGCTAGACTTGGTAGAATATTGCTAAATGTTTTCTGCAGTTAGTAGAATGTTGATAAATTCTGGCAGGAATTGTAAGAAAGCTAATAAATGCTTGTAAGAATTTCTAGAATGTTGGCAACATTCTAATCACTGCAGCAAGTGTTGTCATCATTCTACTTAATTTAGTGAGCATTATCAACATTCGACTGACTCCAGCAAGCATTTATCATAACTCTACCAACTCCAGCATGCACTTATCAACATCCTAATGTAGATAAATGCTTGATGGAGTTAGTAGGACATTGACAAATATTTGATGGAATCAACAAAATGTTGATAATTTCTTGCTGGAGTCTGTAGAATGTTGAAAATGCTTGCTGGAGTAGGTAGAATGCTGATAAGTGCTTGTTCCAGATGGTAGAATGTTGATAAATGTTGGTTGGAGAGCATAATATATTGATAGAAGCTTGCTAGAGGTACTAGAATGCTGATAAATAGTTGCTGGAGTACAGAGAATGTTGATAAATGCTTGTTGGAGTATGGTGAATGTTGATAAATAGTTGGTGGAGTAGGCAGAATGTTAAATGGTTGCAAAATGTGGCAGAATGTTGATAAATGTTTGCTGGACTACGTTGAATGTTGAAAAATGGTTTCTGGTGTAGGTAGAGTATTGATAAATCTTTTTTAGAATTAGTAGACTGTTGATAAATGCTTGTTGGAGTTTGTAGAGTGTTGATAAATACTTAGAGTCAGTAGAATATTGAAAATGCTTTCTGGAGTAAGTAGTATGTTGGCAAATCTTGATGGAGTTCTTAGAATGTTGATAAATGCTTGCTGGAGTTGGAAGAACATTGATCAGTACTTGCAGTAGTATGTAGAATGTTGATTGTTGCTTGCTAGAGTATGTAGAATGTGAGTAAATGCTTGCTGGAGTAGGTAGAATGTTGATACATGCTTGGTGGAATAAGGAGAATGTTGGTGACTGCTTGCTGGACTATCTAGAGTGTCAACAAATGATTGCTAGAGTTGGTAGAATATTGCTAAATGTTTTCTGCAGTTAATAGAATGTTGAGAAATTCTTGCAGGAATTGTACGAAAGCTATTAAATGCTTGTAAGAGTTTCTAGAATGATGACAACATTCTAACCATTGCAGAAAGCTTTTGTCATCATTCTACTTACTTTAGTGAGAATTATCAACATTCTACTGACTCCAGCAAGCATTTATCATAATTCTACCAACTCCAGCATGCACTTATCAACATTCTATGTACTTCAGCAAGCATTTATCAACATTCTACTATATCCAGCAAGCATTTATCAACATACTGCCAACTCCAACAAACATTTATCAACAGTCTACTAATTCTAGAAAGCATTTATCAATATTCTAACTACATCAGAAAACCTTTTTCAACATTCGATATAGTCTAGCAAACATTTATCAACATTCTACCAAATTATGAAAGCATTTATTAACATTGTACCTACTCCACCTACTATTTATCAGCATTCGCCATACTCCAACAAACATTTATCAACATTCTATGTACTTCAGCAACTATTTATCAGCATTCTACTACGTTAGTAAGCTTCTATCAACATTTTATGCTCTCCAACCAGCATTTATCAACATTCTACCATCTGGAACAAGCACGTATCAACATTTTACCTACACCAGCAAGCATTTTCAACATTCTACAGACTCCAGCAAGAAATCATCAACATTCTATTGACTCCATCAAACATTTGTCAACATTCTACCAACTCCATCAAGCATTTATCAACATTATGGACTATTTAGAATCCAGATAAATTATTGCTGGAGTTGGCAGAATGTTGATAAATGCTGTCTGGAATTGGTGGAATGATGTTCAATGCTTGTTGGAGTTAGTAGCATGTTGACAAATGCTTGCTGAACTTGTTAATGCTGATAAATGTTTGCTGGAGTAGGTTGAATGTTGACAAATGCTTGCTGAAGTCTTTAGAATGTTGATAAATGCTGGCTGGAATTGGTAGAACTTCGATCAGTGTTTGGTAGAGTATGTAGAATGTTGGTAAATGCTTGCTGGAGTTGGTAGAATGTTGAAAATGCTTGGTGGAATGCATAGAATGTTGATAAATGCTTGATAAAGTTATTAGAATGTTGGTAAATGCTTGCTGCAGTTAGTATAATGTTGATAAATTCTGGACGGGATTGGAAAATGCTGAAAAATGCTTGCTAGAGTTGGTGGAATGTTGACAACATTCTAACCACTGCAGCAAGCATTTGTCAACAATCTGCTTCCTTTTGTGAGCATTTATCAACATTGTTGTGCCTCCAGCAAGCACTTATAAACATTATACCAAGTCCAGCAAGCATTTAACAATATTCTACCTACACCAGAAAGCATTTATCTTTCAACATTCTACATAGTCTAGCATTTATCAATATTCTTCCCATATCAGAAACCATGTTTCAATATTTTACATAGTCCAGCAAACGTTTATCAACATTCTACCAAATTCTGCAAGCATTTATTAACATTCAACATACTCCAGCAGGCATTGATCAAAATTCGATGTACTCCAGCAGCTATTTGTCAGCATTTTACTATCTCTGGCGAGCTTTTATCAATATTTTGTGTTCTCCACCCAACATTTATCAACATTCTTCCATCTCCAAAAAGTACTTGTCATCATTCTACTTTCTCTGCCAAGCATTTTCAACATTCTACATACTCCAGCAAGAATTTATCAACATTCTAGTGACTACATCTAACATTTATCAACATTCAAACACCTCCATGAAGCATTTACCAATATTTGGGAGTACATAGAACATTGATAAATGCTTGCTGGAGTTCTTCGAATGTTGATATATGGGTGTTTGAGTTGGATGAATGCTGATAAATGCTGTTTAGAATTGGTGAAATGTTGGTAAACCTTGTTGGAGTTAGTAGAATGTTGATCAATGATTGTTAGAGCTGATAGCATGTTGATAAATACTTGCTAAAGTCAGTAAAATGTTCAAAATGCTTACATGAGTAAGTATAATCTTGACAAAACTTTCTAGAATTGTTAAAATGTTGATAAATGTTGGCTGAAGTTGGTAGAATATTGATAAATGCTTGCTGGAGTAAGTAGAATGTTGATAAATGCTGGCTGGGAGTGGTAGAATGCTGTTAAATGATTGTTGGAGTTAGTAGAAGGCTGATCAATGTTTGCCGGAGCTGGTAGAAGGCCAATAAATGCTTGCTGGAGTCAGAAGAATGTAAAAATGCTTTCTAGAGTAAGTAGAATGTTGGCAAATCTTGCTGGGGGTTTTAGAATGTTGACAAATGCTGGCTGGAGTTGGAAGAATGTCAACCAATGCTTGCTGGAGTATATAGAATGTTGATCAATGCTTGCTTGAGTATGTAGAATGTTGGTAAATGCTTGCTGGAGAATGTAGGATGTTAATAAATGCTTGCAGAAGTATGTAGAATGTCATAAAATGCTTCCTAGAGTTGATACAATGTTGCTAAATATTTGCTGCCCTTACTAGAATGTTCATAAATTCTTGCAGGAGTTGTATGAAAGCTGATAAATGCTTGACAAAGTTGGTAGAATGTGACACCATTCTAACCACTGCTGCAAGCTTTTGTCAACATTCTACTTACTTTAGTTAGCATTTATCGACATTCTACTGACTCCAGCAAGCATATATCATCATGCTACCAACTCCAGAATGCACTTTTCAACATTCTATGTACTCCGGCAAGCATTTATCAACATTCTCCTAGTTCCAGCAAGCATTCATCAGCATTCTGCATTGTTTGGAAAGGATTTATCAACATTCTACCAAATTATACAAGCATTTATTAACATCCGGGTAGAATGCTGTTGACAGCATTCTAACCACTGCAGCAAGCTTTTCTCAACATTCTACTTTCCTTAGTAAGCACTTACCAACATTCTACTGACTCCAGGAAACATTTGTCAACATTATACCAAACCAGCAATCATTTATCAACATTCTACCAACACCAGCATGCACTTATTAACAGTCTATGTACTCCACCAAGCATTTATCTACATTCTACTGATTCCAGGAAGCATTTATCAACATTCTGCCAACTCCATCAAGCATTTATCAACATTCTACATAGTCCAGCAAGCATGTATCAGTATTCTACCAAATTTTGCAAGTATTTATTAACATTTTACCTACTTCAGTCATAATTTATCAATATTCAACATACTGCAGCAAGCATTTATCAATTTTCTGTGTACGCCAGCAACTATTTATCAGCATTATATTACCTCCAGTAATTTTTATCAACATTCTACATTCTCCAACCTGCATTTATCAATATTCTACCTTCTCCAACAAGGACTAATCAACATCCTACCTTCTCCCACAAACATTTTTATCATTCTACAAACCCCAACAAGAATTTATAAGCATTCTAATGACTTCATCAAGCATTTATCAACATTCTACCAACCACATCAAGCATTTACCAACATTCTGGAGTGCATAGAATGTGGATAAATACTTACTGCAGTTGGTAGAATGTTAGTAAGTGGTTGCTCAAGTCAGTTGAATGTTGAAAAATGCTTGTTAAAATTTGTGGAATGTTGCTGAATGCTTGTTCTAGGATACTGATCAATGCTTGTTGGAGCTGGTATAATGTAGATAAATGCTTGCGAAAGTCAGCAGAATGTTCAAAATGCTTACTGGAGTAGGTAGAATGTTGATATATGCTTTCTGGAATTGTTAGAATGTTGTTATATTCTGGCTGGAGTATTTAGAATGTTGATAAATGTTTGCTGGAGTTAGTAGAATGTTGAAAATGCTTGCTGGAGTTAGCCTTTATCAAAATTCTACCTACACCATAAAGCATTTATCAACATTATACAAATTTCAGCAATCATTTATCAACATTCTATCAACTCCATCAGGCATTTATCAACATTCTATGTACTCCAGCAACTATTTATCAGCATTTTACTGCCTCCAGAAAGCATTTAACAACATTCTATGTTCTCCACCCAGCATTTATCAACTTTCTACCATCTCCAACAAGCACTTGTCAACAATCTACTTTCTCCACCAAGCATTTTCAACATTCTACAGACTTCAGCAAGAATTTATCAACATTCTAGTGACTCCATCTAACATTTATCAGCATTAAACCAACTCCATCAAGCATTTACCAATACTCTAGAGTATGTAGAATATTGATAAATTCTTGCTGGAGTTGTTAGAATGTTGATATATGGGTGCTCGAGTTGGAAGAATGTTGATAAATGCTGTTTAGAATTGGTGGAATATTATTAAATCTTGTTAGAGTTAGTAGAAGATTGACCAATGCTTGCTGGAGCTGATAGCATGTTGATAAATGCTTGCTAAAGTCAGTAGGATGTTCAAAATGCTTACTGGAGTAGGAAGAATGTTGACATATGCATTCAGCAATGTTGATAAATGCTGGCTAGAGTTGGTAGAATGTTGATAAATGCTTGCTGGAGTGAGTAGAATGTTGAAAATGCTTGCTGAATTAGCTAAAATGTTGAGAAATGCTTTCTGAAGTTGTTATAATGTTGGTAAATGGGGCTAGAGTTGGTAAAATGGTGATAAATGCTTGCTGGACTAAGTAGAATGTGATAAATGCTGGCTGGCATTGGGAGAATGTTGTTAAATAATTATTGGAGTTAGAAGAAGGTTGGTCATTGCTTACTGGAGCTGGTAGAATGTTGATAAATGTTTACTGGAGTCAGTACAATGTTGAAAATGCTTGCTGGAGTAAGTAGAATGTTGGCAGATCTTGCTGGAGTTTTTAAAATGTTGATAAATGCAGGCTGGATTTGGGATAATGTCAATCAATGCTTGCTGGAGTATGTAGAATGTTGATCAATGCTTGGTGGAGTATGCAGAATGTTTATAAATGCTTGCTAGAGTTGGTAGAATGTTGCTAAATGCTTGCTGTGGTTATTAGAATGTTGATAAATTCTGGCTGGAACTGTAAGAATGCTAATAAATGTTTGATAGAGTTGGTAGAATGTTGACAGCATTCTAACTACTGCAGCAAGCTTTTGTCAGCATTCAGCTTTCTTTAGTGAGCATTTACCAACAGTCTACTGACTCCAGGAAGCATTTATCAACATTCTACCAAAGCAGCAATTGTATATCAACATTCTACCAACTCCAGCATGGATTTATCAATATTCTATCTACTCCACCAAGCATTTATCAACATTCTACTTATTCCAGCAAGCACTTATCAACATTCTGCCAACTCCATTATTAGCACTCTACCTACACCAGAAATCATTTATCAACATTCCACATAGTCCAGCAAGCATTTATCAGCATTCTACCAAATTTCCCAAGAATGTATTAACATTATACCTACTCCAGCAATAATTTATCAGCATTCAACATATTCCACTTACTCCATCAAGCATTTTTCAACATTCTATGTACCCCAGCAACTATTTATCAGTATTCTTCTACCTGCAGCAAGTTTTACCAACATTCTATGATCTCTATCCAGCATTTATCTATATTCTACCATCTCCAACAAGGACTTGTCAACATGCTACTTTCTCCAGCAAGCATTTTCATCATTCTAAAGACTCCAGCAAGAATTTGTCAACATTCTGGTGACTTCATCAAATGTTTATCAACATTCTACCAAGTTCATCAAGCATTTACCAGCATTATGGAATATGTAGAATGTTAATAAATGCTTGCTGGAGTTGATAGAATATTGACAAATGGTTGCTCGAGTCAGTTGAATGTTCATAAATGCTGGGTGGAATTTGTGGAATGCTGCTAAATGCTTGAAGTTAGTAGAATGTTGATCAGTACTTGCTCAAGCTGGTAGAATATTGATAAATGCTTGCTAAAGTCAGTTGAATGTTGAAAATGCTTGCTAGAATAGGTAGAATCTTGACAAATGCTTTCTGGAGTTGACAGAATGTTGATAAATGCTGGCTGGCATTGGTAGAATGTTGTTAAATGCTTGCTGCAATCAATAGAATATTGAAAATGCTTGCTGGATTAGATAGAATGCTGACAAATGCTTGTCACACTATGCAGAATGTTGTTACATGCTGGCTGTTATTGGTAGAATGTTGTTAAATGATTTCTGGGGTTAGCAGAATGTTGATCTATGGTAGCAGAGCTGGTAGAAGACTGATAAATACTTGCTGAAGTAAGTACAATGTTGATAAATGCTAGCTGGAGTTAGTAGAATGTCAACCAATGCCTGCTGAAGTATGTAAAATGTTGATGAATGCTTTCTAGAGTACGTAGAATGTTGGTAAATGCTTGATGAAGTAGGAAGAATGTTGCTAAATGCTTTCTGAAGTATATAGAATATTGATAAATGCTTGCTAGAGTTGGTAGAATGTTGCTAAATGTTTGCTGGAGTTGGTAGAATGTCGATATATGGATGCTCGAGTTGGAAGAATGTTGATAAATGCTGGTTGGAATTAGTGGAATGTTGGAAGAACTTGTTGGAGTTAGTAGAATGTTGCTCAATGCTTGCTGGAGCTAGTAGCATGTTAATAAATACTTGCTAAAGTCATTAGAATGTTCAAAATGCTTACTGGAGTAAGTAGAATGTTGGCAAATGCTTTCTGGAATTGTTAGAATGTTGATAAATGTTCACTGGAGTTGGTAGAATGTTGATAAATGCTTGCTGGAGTCAGTAGAATGTTGAAAATGCTTGTTGGATTAGCTAGAATGTTGAGAAATACTTTATGGAGTTGTTAAAATATTGATAAATGGTGGTTGGAGTTGGTAGAATGTTGAAAATGCTTGCTGGAGTAAGGAGAATGTTGATAAATGCTGTCTGGGATTGTTAGAAAGTTGTTAGCTGATTGTTGGAGTAGGTAGAAGCTTGATCAATGCTTGCTGGAGCTGGTAGAATGTTGATAAATGGTTGCTATTGTCAGTAGAATGTTGGAAATGCTTGCTGGAGAAAGTAGAATGTTGGCAAATCTTTCTGGAGTTTTTAGAATGTTGATAAATGCTGGCTGGAGTTGGTAGAATGTCGATCACTGCTTGCTGGAGTGAGTGCTTGCTAGAGTACATAGAATGGTGATAAATGCTTGCTGAAGTAGGTAGAAAGTTGATAAATGCTTGCTAGAGTTGGAAGAATGTTGCTAAATGCATGCTGCAATTAGTAGAATATTGATACATTCTGTCCAGGGCTTTAAGAATGCTGATAAATGTTTGATAGAGTTTGCATAATGTTGACAGCATTCTAACCACTGCAGAAAGCTTTTGTCAACATTCTACTGTTTTAGTGAGCATTTAGCAAACTTCTACTAACTCCAGGAAGCATTTATCAACATTCTACCAAACCATCTATTGTTTATCAACATTCTGCCAACTCCAGCATGCATTATCTACATTCTATGTGCTGCTCCAACTCTATTAAGCATTTATCAACATTCTACTAATTCCAACAAGCATTTATCAACATTCAACCAGGTCCAGCAAGCATTTATCAATATTTTACCTACACCAGAAAGCATTTATCAACATTCTACATAGTACAGCAAGCATTTATCAGCATTCTATCAAATTTTGCAAGCATTTATTAACATTCTACTTCCTCCAGCAATAATTTATCAGTAGTCTACTACCTCCAGCAGGTATTACCAACACTCTTTGTTCTCCAACCAGCCCCTTTATCAGTATTCTACCATCTCCAACAAGGACTTCTCAACATTCTACCTTCTCCAGAAAACATTTTCATCAGTCTACATACTCCTGCAAGAATTTATCAGCATCTTAGTGACTTCATCAAACATCTATCAACATTCGACTAACTCCATCAAGCATTTATCAACATGCTGGAGTAGGTAGAATGTTGCTAAATGCTTGCAGGAGTTGGTAGAATGTTGATAAATGGTTGCTTGAGTCAGTTGAATGTTGATAAATGATGTTTGGAATTTGTGGAATGCTGCTAAATGATTGCTGGAGTTAGTAGAATGTTTAAATGCTTGCTCAAGCTGACAGAATGTTGATAAATGCTTGATAAAGTCAGTAAAATGTTAATAATGTTTGCTGGAATATGTAGAATGTTGACAAATGCCAGCTGGAATTGGTAGAATGTTGTTAATTGATTTCTGGAGTTAGTTGAATGTTGATCCATACTTGCTGGAGCTGGTAAAAGGCTGATAAATTCAGAGTCAGTCAAATGTTGAAAATGCTTACTGGAATAAGTAGAATGTTGGCAAATCTTGATGCAGTTTTTAGAATGTTGATAAATGCTGGCTAGAATTGGTAGAATGTCGATCAATGCTTGCTGGAGTATGTAGAATGTTGTACATTGATTGCTAGAGTACGTAGAATGTTGGTAAATGCTTGCTGGAGTAGGTAGAATGTTGCTAAATGCTTCCTGGAGTATGGAGAATGTTGATAAATGCTTGCTGGAGTAGGTAGAATGTTGATAAATGCTTGCTAGAATTGGCAGAATATTGCTAAATGTTTGCTGAAGTTAGTAGAATGTTGATAAATTCTGGCAGGAGTTGTAAGAAAGTTGATAAATCCTTGATAGAGTTAGTAGAATGTGACAACATTCTATCCACTACAGCAAGCTTTTTTCAACATTCTGCTTACTTTAGCAAGCATGTATCAACATTCTAGTGCCTCCAGCAAGCATTTATCATAATTCTACCAACTCCACATGGTTAAAGAACAATGACTAGAAACCAGTTTTGTCAGATTATAAATGTTTTACTGTAATAGACATTCTAATAAAAAATCAGGTGGAGGTGTTGTGGTAGGGATTACAGATAATTATGAGACCTGTGATTATTATATGCTCAATGATAACACCAATACTATAGACTGTGTAACTGTGACAATAAAGACAACCCTGGAACATATAACAATTTTTGGAGTATATAGACCACCAACATCAAGTGCAGATGACCTAGATAGAGGAATTCATACATTTCTTGGATGAAACACAGCAGGGAAGAATAATATTAGCTGGGGACTTAAATTTATGAGATACAGACTGGAATACTATTGTTTCAACAACATTAGTAAGGAAATTATTCACAACATAACTCAGGAACAACAATTGCTTCAGATTGAAAAAACTACCAGGGGATGGAACATACTAGACATTGTTTGTGTTCTTAAAGAAATTACTGTTACTTCAAGTCAAGTTTTACCACCATGATGTGCAGTGATCATAGGGTTATAAAGGTTAATTTATTGCTAAATAATTCTGTCAAACTGAAATCTAAATCAATGCACAGAAGGTTAATTACAGATTATATGAAAGCAAAACTGTCTCTATGTAAAACTAACTGGAGTGAGGTTTTCGGTGGAAAAACTGCAGTTGGAATGTGGAAAGGTTTGAAAGAGAAATTGTTTGAGTGCAAAAAATAAAATGTTTAATATTATGATCTAGGCATACAACATCAGGGGGAATATATTTCTATAAGAACAAGATATCTGCTTAAGGTGAGAGACAAAAAATATAAGAAATGAAAGAGAGGTCAAACTACAACTTTGAAAACATAAATAAACTAGCTGGACAAACAGATTAAGCATAGTGTGAGACAAGATCAAGAAATTTTTGAAGAAATCTATATAAAGATATTGAGCATGATAGGAAACCATTTTTATAGATATATAAGATGTGGAATGAGTAAAGACACACAAATTGATAAACTGTGTGCAGATTCCAAAATTTATTCTCAGACACAACAGATTATAGAAATATTTACAAAGTGTTATGCAAAACAGTTTGGCTCCACAAAAGGGGTGATAAGTTGTCCTAGTGACATCCAGGTAACCCCAGATCCTGGAATCAAATTAGATTATATTGTAAAAGAACTGTGCAAACTGGATCCAAACAAAGCACAAGGAGGAGATGTAATTAATAACAATAACCCGAGGACACTTCAGCAAGAACTTATAGTACCATTATATATAGTCACTGGGGTCATATAAATAGGAGGAGATTCCTCAAGATTGGAGAGATGCACTTATTAAACCTATCTTCAAGGGAAAGTGGAGTAGGACAAACCCAGAGTCATACAGACCCTTAAATCTACTTTCATGTTGTGGAAAATAATGGTGAAGGTAATATAGGATAGGTTATTGTCAGAACTGGATAGGTTGGGACTTGAAACCATATATCAGCATACATATGTTGAAAACAGATCTATTACCACCTGTGACATGATGTTCTATAACAATATAATAACAGCTATGAATTAACAATTGTGCTGTGGTGTAATTTATATAAATTTAACTTCAGCATTTGACAGGGTCATACACAAAACACTGATCAATAAATTAGTACAACTAGGTATTGATGTATTCTTGATAAGATGGATAGCTGCATGGCTTTCACATAGGACATGACAAGTATCATACAGCAACTGGACAGATGAAATCCTTGGTTACAGTCAGTGTGTCCCACAGGACTCTGTCCCAGGCCCTTACTTATTTAGAATGTATCTTTCAGACCTATTTTTTTTATCTGTGGTGTTCTACTGTCCATATGCAGATGACCTGAAATTAGGTAAACAGATTACATGTGTTACAGATACGGCATCTCTGCAAAATAACTTGACTAAAGTGACCATTTGGGCACAGGAGAATAATATGCTGATAAATACATCAAAAACTAAGCATATGAGATTTGGGAGACATAAATTGATAGGTGAATATTTAACACAGCACACAGTGATTGAAATTGTAGACTCATTTAAGGACCTGGGTATATGGGTAGATTCAGCTATGAGTTTTTCTAATCATATCAACAAATTGGTTAGTGATAGTTATAGAACTATAGGTTGTATAAAAAGATTTATAAAGTCTAGGAAACCAAAAATAATGAAGTCATTGTTTGTTAGTTACATTAGACCCAAACTTGAGTATGGAATAACAATATGGAAACCCTATAAGAAAATACGCATGAGTAAACTGGAAAGAGTAGAGCAGAAATATACCAAGGGCATCTATGGATGTGAACATTTAAGTTATTATGAAAGACTAAAATATATGAACTTGTACAGTGTTTCTTACGGATATCTAAGAGGAAATCTTATTCAAGTATATAGGGAATTTACAGACAACTACCTCTGGGAATGTTTGGGGTTATCAAAAAGTACTAGAGAATCGTCAGATAAACTATGTAGAAGATTCTGTAGGAATGAGAAGTGTACTAATTGGTTCTCTGACAGAGTAGCTGATGCGTGGAACAGACTACCAAATTACATTAACGCAAGTACTAGTTTAGATATTTTTAAGAATAGCCTGGACACTTATTATGGGAACAAGTGTTTTGGTATACTGGCAAGCAAGAAGGGCATTAATGCCTGTGCTTGAAATATGTGTATGTATGCATGTATCCACTTCTTCAACAGTGTAATATGAGCATGTATATACAATTGGATGAATTTGGACTGACACCACAACACATGGGTGACAATAATGCAATTGTTTTGTATAGCCAATTGGACCAAATCAAGTATGACAAGAAGACACATATGTGAAGTGGAGACCTATGTATGGAACAATTTTTTTTTTTGTGGGACAGGTGCCCATTTCTTTTTTTTTTATTTCAAAAGGAGAGGCATGCTAGGAAAGGAATGTAGGAATGTCAGGGTGACATAGATAGATACATACATACATACATACATACATACATACATACAAATATTGGGTAGGTGAGGAAACAGGTGCAAACAAACTTGAGAAACAAGACAGACACAGGGATGGTGAAGGACACAAAAGGTTGGGCACCATAATTGGAGAGAGAAAGGGGACATCAGAGACACATGTCTATCAAGCATGAGGACAGTGAGAATCTAGTTCTAATCCTCAGAACTGTCATCACTGTCCCATTCCTTGGCTTCCTGTTGGATTGCTTGACATTTGTTTTTTCTTCTGTATTACCACAAGCAGATGACTGAGGCATGTCCCAGTTCTACTTTCTAAGACCTCATGTACCATGTCTGGCCGCTCCTGGTGGGTGACATAACCTCCACCTCCACCTCCACCAATACTCCTGGAAGGTAGCAATGCATTAGCTGATTGGACAATGCTACCTGATGTTGAGGGCCCAGGTAATGTACAGACTTTAGAGGTAGTACTGCCAGGGTTACATCCTAACTGGGTGTTGGTATGACAGGAGGTGGAGGGTTGGCAGGCTAAGCCTCAGTGGTCGGCCTAGCTCCCTGTGCTAGAAATCATTTTGTTTGCTGACAGAAAATTATGACATCAGAAAAGTGTGATTACACATATAAAAAATAAAAGAGAGAGATAAGGTGTGGGGTAAGAAAAAAACATAATTAAAACCATTATCTGTCACATATAATAATTTAGTACAATAAAATGTATTTTTACTTTTATGCTGGCTATAGTTTTTCAAAATCAAAAATACGATTGAGAATTCTACCAAATAATCTTTGAAATATGCATATATAGTTTTAAAGATAATACAGATTAAGATAACAACATGGCATTTATGCCAATTTTGATGAATTAATATTAAATATTTTTAATTAGAATGTATCTGTTACTTGTGGGATTTGAACCCACCAAATATAAATACATTATACTTGCCTACTACAATTACCTTGAGATACATAACAAAGCATGCATGCTTGTTTTTACAGTTAAGATCTGCATGCTTAAGTTGATAGTAATGAATGGAACAGCAATATTTTTAATAAAATTATATTACATGTGCTGCATACACACTCCTTGCTCTGAGTCTTTGCAAGCATTCAACATGTGCCTCCCTGTTTGCTGAAATTTCCTGAGCAACTTAACAATAGAGAAGAAGAGAAAAAGAGAAAAGCATTATGCATACCAGTCTTGGTTATCTCCAGCTTTCTATAGCATTTAAATTTGCTTTATCTGTATACTTATACAACTGTGGGATGTCAGCAATCCTTAACTCATCCAGCAACTGGTTGAGTTGATCCTGCTTGCACCATTTTAGATTGTTGTATTTCTTTGACTCTGAAGTCTTTACCTTCAGTTTATTTTTGGTTTGTGTTCTTGTCAAGTCTGTTTATTGTTGTAATGATGTCTGCATTGCTCCCTAGTGCATGGAATGACAGTCACACTGGACACAGCACTGGCTAGACTATTCCAAGCCTCAGCCTTATACTGACATGCGGTATAGTCCCCCTGCAGCAGCCTACGACTGTAGCACTTTACGAGGAGTGCAATGAATATTCTTGACTTCTACACCCAGTCTTTGAGCCCTGAATTGGATACCTTCCTTCCTAGCTCCTGGCATGTTTGTACAGGTCATCCAACAACAGTTAGTGTTTTCCCACTAATTCATGATATTATGTTTTACGGACAGTTCATAAACCCACAAAACTATGCCAACCATGTAATATTAAGCAAAGAGCAACTGTACCAAACAAAGAGGAAGGCAGTTTATTAAAGAGAAAGGAGAATGTGACAGTTGGCATTAATTTATGAGATATGTGATGCTAGACCTGACAACAGTCCAATGGTGAACACTGATATGTCAAATGATTTGACTTTTAAGACCTGAAGTTGGGGAGTTCAATTTTATTACTTGACACATATTTTGTGGGGCCTTACACACTGATAACATTAATTTGTACAATGTGGGATTCAAACCTATGTAAAATAGAGAATACATATATTTCTACATAGGTGTTTATTACTTATTGCCACAGAAGAAGTACTTGTCAAATATAGTCACTAATAATACACACACATTAAAGAGTGAGGGGGGCTACACTTCAGTTAACCATGTATGTGTGTGTGACCTGACAAGATCCAGGTTTATGCATTCTCAGGTGTGATGCAGGAGTAATGTCTGACAATATCCTGAAAATGCATATACTTGCATTACTTTCAGGGTACATTTCTGAGTTCTGTGTCAGACCACACAATGCATTTTCTGTTTTACAGCTATACTTGTGTTTTGTGTGTTCTGAAGATGACTGTCAGTAAAGTATTAAGTCTATTGCAGGTCAGAAAAATGTTAATTATAGAACTATAGTTGCACTGATATCCAGTATGGCATATGATATCATATGTATGCACAATCCACCTGCCATACATAATTATTTTTATATAAATTGCAATGGAACATCATTTCTGAGTTCTGTGTCAGACCACACAATGCAGTTTCTGTTTTACAGCTATACTTGCGTTTTGTGTGTTGTGGAGATGACTGTCAGTAAAGTATTAAGTCTATTGCAGGTCAGAAAAATGTTAATTATAGAACTATAGTTGTACTGATATCCAGTATGACATATGATATCATATGTATGCACAATCCACCTGCCATAAATAGTTATTTTTATATAAATTGCAATGGAGCACCATCAATAAAAATTGGGAATGTTTTGGATTAGAACCCTAACTCACTTTATGTGTGGTTACAAACTTACATCTGGTGCCACAGGGAAAAGTAGGCAGCAGGTGTATATTTTTATAATCAGTACAGTCCAGAATGCTGATAGCCTCGCAACAACACTTAGCATGTTTGCATGAAGGAAGACAAAACAAGTAACAATGTATATTTTCTGAAAATAACAATGTTTCTTTTTTGTCTGCAGCAATATGCTGTGTTTGCGCACAGGTGAACAATGTGCAAACAAGACAGGCAAAATCCAAAATACATTTTTTTTGTAAAAAATACTTAATATCATTTTATCATTAAAAATAATGTGGGACTTGAACCATGGTCAATCTATCTTATGTCTTGTGTGCATCAACATCTTTACAAGGTGTGCTACACACAGAGTTGACTCACAAGTCTAATTTATGCTGTCCATATAGGATTGTTCTTCTCAAGGCAACTGACATTAAATTGTAAATATTTATACATTTCACTGTGTTTGTGATAAGCCATGCATCACACAAATATTAATATAAAAAAAATTAACACATGTTAAAGAATTATACACAGCTCTGGATATGAACTATTATACTAATGAAACTGCAAAGCACAGTGGGAGTACATTATCTCTCCTTGCCACAGACACAACTTTGCAGTAGGAAAGCAAATCATGCGCATATAAGCAATTCCCATTGCTTCTACAGTATTAGCAGGACATACCCTTGTACATTCTCAGTTGGTTGTACATGTGTGGCTTACATATTTAGTGCAAGTAATCACAAAACCATTTATGAATATCTTTACCCACATGCAGCTCTGTCTTCTCTTTGCATTGTGTTCATTCTGTTTGTGTTATGTTCATTCTTTCCTTATCTCTGCTGTAATGTCAGACATGCATTCTACAGTGCATTTTGTATCATTCTCCTTTAACTGTACAGGTTCATAGGTTGGTACTAGGCTATCGGCCCTAGGGCCTATACAAGCCTAGCCATAACAATTCCCTGGCTATTTCTTCTAAATAATACATATTTACTTCCCTGGACCCCTGTCTAGCAGGGCAACTGAGATGATCCCAGGGGTACATTTTCTATCTCTCATCCAATTGTCAAGGTTCCTTTTGAAGAGGGCCAAAGAGGCACTCTGCTTAACATGCATGGGCAGTCTATTCCAGAATCTGGGGAGTCTCTGGGTCAGGAACCTAGGCCTCCAGCATGTTTTGTTCATTGTGATGACAAGGTTTAGATCCCTGGAGTGTGTGGCTCTGAGGGATTGGGATTTCTTTAAGTGTAGCATGTCCAACAGCTCTGGGTTTGACATGGCCTTGTATGTTAAGCAGAGATTGCCTCTGAATAGATGATATGCGACAGAGTATAGCTGGAATTTGTTTAGATGGTCAGCATAGGGCATCTGTTTTAGGACTGTGATTCTTTTAGTGAGGTATTTCTGCTGCCTTTCCAATTGTTGCTGATGTCTTGAGAGGTACATACCAAGCAGGGCATTGTATTCTATAATGGGTCTAATGAGGAATGAGTACAGTGGGACAATGACCTCCTTTTTTCTGGATGAAAAGCTCTTAGTGATGAGGTGTGCCACATAGAAGGACTTCCTGACTGTTCTGGTGATGCGGTTATTGAAGGTGAGACCACTGTCCACCTGTGTCCCTAAGTCTCTTATCACACTTTCAGTGTTTAGTGTGCTGCCACCTATGTGGTATTTCACCGGTACATGTTTTTGTCCCAAAGGGGATAACTATACATTTCTTGGCATTGAGCTTGAGCCCATGGCTCTGGCACCAAGAATATGTTTCTGTAAGGCCCTTTTGTAGAATATCCACATCATTTAGGGATTCAGTAATGGCTCCCAGCTTGCAGTAATCTGTGAACTTTGTTAGCCAGAGTTCCTTAGTGTTGGCCTGTACTTCAAAAAAGTATATGCCAAACAAGAGCGGTCTCAGGACTGAACCCTGAGGTACTCCACTTGTCACTTGTCTGGAGCTGAATTTGGATTCAGCTACTTTTACAGTCTGGGTTCTGTCAGTAAGCAAGTTGGCAACCCATCGAGTGATGTAGGGATTAATGTCCAGCTTAGTAAGTTTATATATGATTCCAGAGTGGGGTATGGCATTGAAGGCCTTGGCGAGATCCAGATAGACTGTGTGGACTGCCTTAGCCTTGTCCACAGCTCTGGAGACTGATTCAAAGAAGTCAATCAGGTTCAGGAGACAAGATCGGCCCTTCATGAACCCAAACTGGGTGGGGTCCAGTGTTTGAAGGTTGCCAATGTCTTTGTTTATAAGTTCCATGATAATACATTCCATGGCCTTGCAGATCAGGCTTGTCAGACTGATGGGGTGGTAGTTCCCAGGATCCAAGGTGGATCCCCCGTTGTGGAATGGGATAACTGTAGCTGTGTGCCACTCAGTGGGCACAAAGCCTGAGGTGAGGCTATGATTGAACATGACACTTAGGTGAGGTGCCAGTTCATTTTGTAGTTCATGTAGTACACAGCCCGGGATGTCATCTGGTCCCATGGATGCTGTATTCTTAGCTTTGGAGAGTGCAGTTTTTACCTCTGTGGCCATTATTACTGGAATTTGGCAATCTTTTGGTATTGAGATGGGCCCTTTAGGGGGTGAGAGGGGGGTGACACTGGCACTGAATCGAACTGCTAGGATATTGGCAATATCCTTGGGATCAGTATATTTAATGCCATTCTGTTGTAGCTCAGAGCAGATCTGAGCATTCACATTTAGATTCTTGACATAGCTATAGAATGCCTTGTGGTTGTCTTTGGAATCTTTGGCAATTTTATTTTTGTAACTAGCTTTGGACAATTTTATGAGGGATCTCAGCTTCTTACTGAGGCTGGTAAGGGAGTTTTTTGCATCCTAGGATTTTCCTCTTTTCTGCAACAGTTTCTTCCTTTTGTTGTAAAGTTTGTTTATGGCAGGGAACCACCACATTGGCTTCCTTTTTTTGGAGGAGAGTGTCTTGGTTCTATTTGGGATGGCAGGATTCATGCATGAGTGGATGTGCTCATGCAATGCCTTAGTGTAGGATTCAGCAGTCGAACTTTCAGTTCTCGTCTGCATGGGTGTCATGAAGTTTGTCACTTCTGACTTGCATAGCGTGAAGTTGGCTTTGGAGAAGTTTTTTATGGAGGCTTCCTTACTGGGGGTGGGGGAGGGATGTGGATGTCAAGAGTGATTAGCTTATGGTCAGACCTGACCAAAGAGGGGGTGACCATAGGTGTGGAGCATCGATCTCCCATGTTAGTAATGACCAGGTCTAGGATATTGGAGCCCCTGGTGGGTCTATGGATTAGTTGATCCAGGTCATTGGAATTTATGAATTGCAAGAACCGTTGGGCAAAAGTGTTGGTACATGAGTAGTTTTCCAAATTAATGGTAGGGTAGTTGAAATCACCCATTATTAAGGTGTTTGGTTGTATCTTAATATTTTCCAGTATGTTTAGAAAGGTATAGTGAGAATCTTGGGGCATGGTGGGGGATCTGTAGCAAGCTACAAATTGTATTGCAGTCTTACCTAGTGTTAGTTGCACCTGGAGAATTTCAGACACATTGCGTTGGGCAACTAGCCTGGTGGTGTGGATATCCTTGGTGAATATGGACACTCTTCCACCTTTAGTGTTTTGTTCCAGGTTTGGTGGCCGAAAAGTGTGGCAAGAGTTGTAGCCTGGTATTGCAGTAGTGCTCTCTGGAGCTTTGAACCAGGTCTCAGTTACTGCACAGATATCGATGTTCTCCATTTTTAGGAGTACCTTGAGAGAGTGTATTTTGAGGTTTAGACTTCTAGCATTGAATAGCATTACCTGCAGATTTTGCATGATTGTACCTGTTATGGTGGTGGTTTTGTCCTTCGAACTTTGTCTAAAAAAGGCACTATAGGGGTGGCAAGAGCCTTAGCCAGGAATCTGAATCCCAGGGGCGACAGGTGCTGACCATCTCTGGCAAAGCATCATGGTCTGTAGATCATATCATCCTAGGCAGACAGATCATGGATCTCCTTTGAATGACACCAGAAGCTTAGCCAATTGTTGAAGTCAATCATTTTGTCCTTATAATGTGGTATAATGATGGGCAAAGGCAGGATGCTACTCAGGTTTAGGTTCATATCTGCCTGGGCCACATGATCTGAGAGTTCTTCCATGGCAAAGCATCGTGGTCTGTCGATCATGTAATCCCTGGCAGACAGATACTGGATCCCCTTTGAATGACACCAGAAGCTTAGCCAATTATTGAAGTCAGTCATTTTGTCCTTATACTGTGGTATCATTCTGGGCAAAGGCAGGATGCTACTCAGGGCTAGGGTCATACCTGCCTGGGCCACATGATCCGAGAGCTCTTCCATGTCTCTTTTCATGTAGTCCAGGGAGATACATCTCAAGTCATTCACTCCAACATGGACAATGACAGAGTCATATTTGTACTTGTGGAGTGACTTGCGTGCATGCATTATGTGGCAGATCCTGGCACCTGCCAGGCAGCTGATTGTAATTTTCTCCTTATTCAGCCAGGTTAGTGGGACATCAGTGCCCCTGGCTATAGAGTCACCTATTTCTAAAGTGTTGGGTAAGTTGTCTTGTCTTAGGAGCTGTTGTTGGGTCGCACACTAGTGTTGTGAGCTATGTGACACTTTGGTTGTGATTGGCGTTTGCTTGTGTTTCAGCTTAGGAGGTCCTTGTTGCTTGGGCAGGTTACTGTTAAGGGCCTCTGCATATGAGGGTTTAGTGTTGCTATGTGCGGGTGTTGGTAGTATGGGTTTAGAAGGGCTATGTGTTGCTTGAGGTGTAGTGCAGGTGTTAACCTTCTCCTCTTGACTGTCTAGCACAATCTTGGGTGGAGAGAGCTTTGCTTCCAATTTGGCTATGTAAGTGCATCTCTCACAGGTTGTAGTATTGGGTGGTAGGAGGAGAGGGTTGTCTGCATACATGATAAAAAGTATGAGAGTGAAAAATATTTATCAGCAAAGGCAGGAGAGTTTGTCTACTATTGAGCAAATATGAGAAATGTATGTTGTTTACTTCCATTTAAAAGCTTGCTAAAGTTACTTCTACACTTTGCAAGTGTATCCTCAGTGGCACTCACCCTTTCTCTCTCCCACTAATCATTCACATTTAGACATTAGCAACTAATAGTGTTATAAAGCCTACACATGAAGTCAAAAGTTTGGCATTCAGCAATTCTTATGAGCTCCCACCTCATTTGCATCTTCACCATGCTCAAAGGCCCAAATCTACACTATAAAAATGTAATCAATAAGTTGAAGGTGAGGAGACTTGTACATTTGAACAAAACTGAAGATTGTTATTCCTTTGAAGGTGATTTGTCTACAGAAAAGTCTTTGAACTTTGCTAAGGTATGCTTGTATTATTCAAGTACATTCTAGATGTAACGTGTTACAAATTAATTTATAGATCCAAGAGAAAATGGAATTTTCATATGTATGCACTTCTTATATTTCACTGCTGTCATTTACATTTCTCATATAGACAAGTTATAAACGTTCATCACAAATATTATTGTTAAAATTATATTTTACAATTTTCTATTGGAGAGAAATGTAATGTATGTGTCACTGACACAGGTATTATGCTTGTGAGATGTCCCAGGGCCACCTCCAGGGAAATGGTGGATACAATGAGTAGTGACTGGCAATCATAAATTGACTTTTCTGTTGTAAATGTGTACACTTTCTCATAATTGGGTGGAAAGCAGATATACCAATTTAATTCTATGGTATTCATTGGTTTATACAAATCTTCATTTTTTGTTGTTTTGTGGGTGGGGGAACCACCTACCATGTGTGTGTTGTAACAACAAAAGTGTGTTTCAAGTGATTTTCTTTTGAAAATGTGCAGGCATCCTGATATTTCAGTGGCAACATAATGCATCACTTAAGTCGTACTCATTGGTTTAGACAAACCTTGGTTTGTGTGTGAAGGTGAGGAGGGACAACTACATAACCTGCAGTTTTAATAACTGAAAAGTATGTTTCCAGTGCTTAATGTTGACAAATGTGTACATAAGCAAGATTTTAGGTGATACTTATGTTCTGCATCCTTCTCTGTTTTATGTCACATAGGATTATGGCACCCAAGCTTTGAAATACATATAAAACTGCTTTCAGTGACTCTGAAAATGAAGTAATAGTCCAGGCATTCAGGTGCCATGGTGCCTTTGTGCTTGAGAGAGAGGACATGGGGATATGGCTGCTACGATGCAGATTTTGAACCAGTTAGGGAAACATGCCAGTACAGTAGGGGGTCACAGCAGGTATTCTGATCAGTTACATTATTGGGCCACCGATATGATTTCATCAGCCAGGAGAGAGAAGCCGGAGTTGCCCAAGAACAGCTGGCTACAGGAAGGATATGCTATCGAGACTCCACTAACTCCAGATAAAGAGTTCCTGTTCACTGTCAGAGATCCAGACAGATCAGTGGAAACTACACATCAATATGTGATTGATGTCAGTGCTGATATGTCTGGAAGGACAACTGTGTCCCAGGAGCAGCTTCCAGGTAAGTTTACATATGCCAAGTTCTAGATTTTATTGTATAGTAAAATATATAATTTGACTAATACTACCCGGGAAAATTTTTTTTTGTACCTACTGATAAGTTAATAGACTTATATGACACAGTTGTTCATTGCAC